>NW_027279718.1:80000-122500 GCF_046629955.1 Centroberyx affinis
GAGCGGCCGGCGGGACGGAGCGGCCGGCGGGACGGAGCGGCCGGCGGGACGGAGCGGCCGGCGGCACGGAGCGGCCGCAAACGCCACGAAAAACTGTCCGACCGTCCTGACAGTGAAGACTCAGTGCAGCCGGCTGAGCAGCAGCTGAACACCTGACCAGCTGACTCTCTCCTCATTCAATTGTTACTTCCTGTTTGGTTTCACCCGCTTTCCCTCAACCTGCCTCGTCCACTGCCACTTCACTTAGTGATTTCCTACATTTCCCATAATGCCCCACGCCCCATTTAATCAAACCCTCAACCTGTCTCTCTGCTTGCATTGCATTCTGGTCTCTCTCCTGCTCCTGTGGGTGGAGAAACTGGTCTCTCTCCTCTTCTATGATGGGTTTCTCCCTGTATGACTGTTGAACGTCTCTCTTGGTGCAAAATGGCGGCTCTAGAAAGAAGAAGCCCTCGCTCTTTGATTCTGAGGGACTGACACCAAAACCTGACATTTACCGCTGAGGTTTTACATCCTGAAACATTTTCTCATATCAGACTCCATGGAACCAGAAATGCAAGGTAACTTAAGGTTCCTTTAAAGAGGAAAGAGCTGTTTTGAAATGCCAATGCACAAAATCCCTCCTCTCTGTGTGTGTGTGTGTGTCTGTGTGTGTGTGTGTGTGTGTGAAGATCCCATAAACTGTCAGTCGAAACACAAGCACACACACACACACACACTTCACAAACACTTAATCACACAATACAAAGCACCAATTGATTATTACCCATTTCATGCTAATCGTTCACCGTGGATCAAGCACCTTGTGAGCGCTTCATTCTATCTATCTATCCATCTATCTATCTATTGATGCATCTAAAGTCAGTTTCCATCCCTCCATCCCTCCCTCTCTCTTTTTTCATCTTACACCATTTGTTGTTCTCTCCCTCGTTTCCCCGCTGGATTCTCCTCTGCTTTCCTTTTCCTTAACATCCTGTTTTATTTGATCTCTCTCTTCCTCTCTCTCTCTCTCTTATCACATGATCATAAACAGCCAGTCCACCCACAAAGCCACCATGGTAACCAAATCTACCTCCAGAAGGCATAGGCAAAGACACACACACACACACACACACACACACACACACACACACACAGGGCTGAAGCATGCGTCATGCTCTGGGACCTTGGGCTGTCACACTCACATGCAGGGACTCGTGTGGACGGCCGAGTGTCCACTGGCTCCGCAACGCACGAGTCCAGAGCCGAGCCAGGGGGCACACACACACACACACACACACACACACACACACACACACACACACAAGCATACGGTGCACAGTGGCAGTGGCAGCCAAGTGTCACGTCCAGAAGAGTAGAGGCACACACACCGAGCTGGATCTGGTTTATTTAGGACTTCACAGGTTTTCAGTTTCAAGATAGAGTCACTTGATTCAAGAAAATTGGCAAAGGGGCAATAAGTCTGGTTTTTACTGCCCATACAATATGACCATAATATATCTGCAGGGGGTTGATAGTAGAGCTGAGCAATTAATCTGAAAAAAATATATATATGAAAAAAAATATATATATATGAACTTCCAAATCTCAGAGGCTGCAGTTAATTTCTTCAGAGAGAGTTTGGTCCAGACTGGATTTGTGAGCAAAGAGTTTCAGAGCTGCAGGTGATCTTTGGTCCATGAATCAAAACCTTTTATCAGACTCAAACTCAGTCAATTCTGCACACTCACGTCTATTTTTTTTTAATACGAAATCACTTTTCTTTAAACAGTTTTTAAGTTAAAAAAAAAAATGCACGACAAGAAAATCACAGTTTAAATTGCGATTCTGTCAAACAATCGCAATTAGATTTTTGCTCAATTTCGTTCAGCCCTAGTTGATCGGTGTGTTGATCAATACCTGTGACTCAGCGATTACGTTGCCAGGTGCTGAGATTTCTGGATTTCAAAACTCACTTCAAAACTCTTCAAAACCCCCACCTGCTGCCATTTTCATTTCTGCTCAGTGATGGAGGACGCAACACATTTCAGCTCCGAACTGTATATTGATTAACTGTATATTGATTTTGTGTTGATGTTCAGATCTCTATTTACTTGACTTGTGTGTATATATATTTATTGACACTGATACTTCCACGAACTACTGATAATGCTCTTACTAACTACTGATGATATCGATGAATTTACACTATTTTAGTTGAACTGATCTTATCTTATCTATTGCTTGTCTACTGTTATACAGTTTATGTAACTCCCTCCTTCTATTAACCAACGTATGTCTATCTAATGTCTAATGTCCAGTGCTTGTTCTTTATACTACCTGCCCAGGGACTACAGATGAGAACTAGCCTGCTTGGCTAATTCTGGCATATTTTTTTTAAATGTGCGCTGTCCCTGTCAAATAAACTAATAACTGAAATGAAATGAAATGAAATGAAGGCTCAAAGCCTCGTTCTCAAGCCAGATGACAAAGCAGTTTTATTATTTGAGTATTCAGCATTGATATATATCACCTTGTTTCTGTTGGATCTCTGCTCTGATTGGCTGCTTACTGCGAAGTAGTTGTAGTGAAAATGTGACTTTACTGTATGTGTCAATTACAGGCCACCGTAGCTCAGTGGGACGGGGGGGGGGAGGGGGTACTAGACACTTGTGTAGGAGGAGATCAGTTCTGTCAATGTTGTAATAGTTCTAGATAGAGCTTTATATAGGTGACAGCACTGCGGTCAGGGTCCAAAATGACCGCCTGCCAAGAGCCAAGAGCTACGAAAATTTGTAAATAAGCTTTTTATTAACACACCTGATTCTCTACATGAAACAGCACTGAAAACGAGTAGGTGACATATTTCTATGAGAAATGTATGTTGAGGCAAAGAGTTAATTTTGGACTCTGGCTGTGGTCGCGTGAAAACCTCGTCACATGCTGCTCTGTGGGTTGAGGAACTTCTGATGAAACCCTTTTCCAAACCCAGTGGATAGAGTCAAACTGCATCATCATCAAGCTAAAGACAGGCTGTTCTTCTTCCTGAGAGGGTGACACTTTGGAGATACAAGGTTTCCGCCCCACAGGCTAATTAACGCCCTTTAAAAAAAAAAACAAGTTGAGCTTGATTGGAAACAAGTGCGATCGTCTCACCCCATTGGCCGACTTGCTTTAAGAAAAATAGGATTTCCAGACTCAAACTAGATAATGTGACCTGTCATTAGTCTGCAGGGTGAGGAGTTACAGATGCAGCGAAACAAGGCTGCCATGTTTTGGGATGCATCGAGGACAGAGATGCACATTTGCGCCTGTATGCACACACACACACACACACACACACACACACACACACACACAAACACACACACACACAAACCAGGACTGCAGTTAAATGGGACAAAACATAGAAATTACAGTACTGATCAATGCAATTTCCAAATCCCAAGAAGCTGCAGAATATCTGAAGGGTAAACAGCACATTGATTCTCGGAGGTCAATATTCAGCTGCGTCGCAAAATTGAAAAAGAAAACAGAATTTGTGTCATGATTTTAAATATTTAGCAGTGAAGGAAAACCGTGCCGTGGGTTTCACACCGGAGCACTTTGTGGATGAAATATGCATGTGTGGACGTTCCCTCGCTTAAAATCAGTTTCTCTTTGTTCCTCCTGGTCAAAAGTTTCATATTTAACAGCTTGAACCTCAGAACCTCAAACCTCAGACCATCTTAGATCAGCTGATTTTTGGGGGGAGTTGTGACTGTCAACAACATTCAGGCAAAAGGACATCAAACGCACCAAAAGGCTCTCCAGCATGCCAAAGCCGAGTCAAGTCATATTTAAAGGCTAACTTTGGTATTTTTCAACCTGGACCCTATTTTCCCATCTTTTTGTGTCTAAGTGATTAAAGGGGACAACAATTTTTGAAACTGGTCCAGCATTGAGCGAGATCTCTTCAGACCCTACAGAGAAAGAAAACGTTTTTCCTTTACCTTTCGCTCGATCCGGTCTGTGTGTAACTTCCTGCAACGACCCAACTCTCGCGAGACTTGAGCGAGACTTGGTTACACACAGACTGGATCAAGCGAAAGGTGAAGAAAAGGTGAAGAAAAGACACTTATAATAACAATCTGAGCCTGTCAATGGCAAAAACAAGAACCTTTAGTGGACGTACTTTGACAGTTCACATTTGTTGTCCCCTTTAGTCACTTGGACACAGAAAATCGGTTGAAAATCCAGGTTGAAAAAACCCGAAGTTACCCTTTAACTGTTATTTTGGGGTCTGGTAATCAAAGCTGGAGTCTGGCAGCCGTTGGGCCCGTCCCGCTCCTACCTGCTCGCTCACTGTGAGTCACTTTGAATAAGAGCGAACACCTAAACAGCTTGAGATCTGAGCCTTGAAGCCTAGAGGTCACAGTAACGAGGGAGAGAGGATGTGAGCGAGGCGGAGGCTGATCCTCCACACATCCTCTGATTGCTGAGTTTATCTAATAAACAGGCAGAGCGTGAGTTTATCTTCTCAGAAATGAAAAATAGTTTTAGATAATAAAACTGGATAGAGAAAAAGTTTCAATCCACAACGCTACATATTAAATTTGCCTGAAGTTCATCACTCAGCAAAGGTCTTTTGTTACTTTAAAACTTCATTAATCCTCCATTTTTTTTTACTTTCATGCCAGCAGGACAAAGTCTGTTTTTTTTCCATCTAGTGCACATCTCAACTCATCAAATGCTTTAAACCTCCTCTAATGAATATGGAAAAAAAACCTTAAAATTGAGAAGAATCACAATTTGTTTTTCCTCTCTGAACGGACGCCAGCCATTTACACAGCCGGGCCTTAAGGCCGGCCTGCACACACTCATCATCTGCTGCACACTGTGTCCTTACTGTGTAACGACCACACACACACACACACACACACACACACACACACATACACACACACACACACACAAAGCTTTGCACTCATGCTCTCCCTCCATTTCTACAAGCGAAAGTGACAGACGCAGAAACGAAAAACAAGACAGACACGTTCTCACTCTCTGTTTCCATGAGCGCTAGTGACAGACACACACACACACACACACACACACATACACACACACACACACACAACACACACACTGTCCACACTGACACACGTCCATCACACTATCAGAGGGCCTGTCAGGCTTCCTCTGCTGTGATCCACCAATAACCCTGTCAGCCCTATCACACACACACACACACACACACACACACACACACACACACACACACACCTGGGTGTGAGGAGTGTTTGATGTCGCCTGACGTTTCTCCGTGACGTTTCCACTTCCTCCCACTGTCTCCATCATTAATAACATCTGCCAGCAGCAGGTTCTGCTCTGATAAACACTCTCGGCTGGATTAGGAGCTCCAATAGGCCCGCAGCTGCCACACTTTCACTTCGGTGTGTGTGTGTGTGTGTGTGTGTCGCCTCTGTGTGTGTGTGTGTGTGTCACTGCAGAGAGAAAAATACAGCCTGATCAGAAGGAAACGGTGGCTGGTTTGGCGTAGGGTTTGACCGTTATGGGTTTTCGAAAGGCTGATACTGATATTTTTGCACTGAGGCTGCGGAATGGTTATATATATAGTTTAAATTTGACTATTTTCATGCCAAAAAAACCCCACAAAAACCTAAATTTCTCCATGTTTTCCCCTAGAATTGATTGCTGTCAGGGTGGAACAGCCTCTGAAGCAGCATTCAGACCATCATGGGACACTAAAACTCTCCACTGAGGCCCAGACGGATGAAATCTTTAGGTGTGTTCGCGGCTCTTTGAGGCAGGGAGAGGCAGGTCTCACTGCAGGTTTTACACACACTGAAGCCGAAGCTGTGGAGTAAATTCAAATCTTCATCGCTGACCGACCGATATCCGATTCTGACTGAAAGGCCGATATCAGCAAACCGACACATCGGTCTGGTCTGGTGTGACAAACAGAGCAAACACACAAATCTGTCTCTCTCTCTCTCTCTGACACACACACACACACACACATATTCACATTATGGGCAACAAGGTGGCTTACATCCAGTGTGAATCTAGGCTTCTCACACAATGTAGGCCTTTCCAAGCCTGTATGAATAAAATATGCCATCCCCATTATATAAGGCAGAAATGCCATATTGCATCTGAGATCATTTGTGTTAAAATATCGCTTTCTCTATAAGGACAGGGTGGATAGCTGTGATTGAGATTCAGTGGCCTAGAGAGAGAGAGTGTGTGTGTGTGTGTGTGTGTGTGTGTGTGTTTGTGTATGGAGGAGGGGTGGGGGGGGTAAAAAAAAATATCCCCATGCATCCTGCTCATCCTCGGCTGCTCTGCAGGCCAAAAACACTGAGCCAGAAGCCTGAGATCACGGACATCAAAAGCCAAACAACCGCTCCGTGCTCCTGTCACGCGGCGTTGCATCGCAATGCTATTATTAAACCCGACCACACACACACACACACGCGCGCGCGTACACACTCATACACACACACACACACACACACACACGTACACACAGGTAGGCTCCGTGATTGTGTCAACATCTCAAGGTCAAATAACGGGGTTTTGAGACCCAAACGGGCGGCCCGGCCGGGCGGCTGTTTTTACGACACCGCCGCGGAGACAAAGAGCAGCGGCCGAATCCCGCAGTGGGTTCCCGCTCTCCGCTCATCCTCTCCCGGCTGCAGAGGGCTGGCCAGGCCGGTCCTGCCTCACAAACATCTGGATGGGGAGGAGCAGGGGGGCTTCGGAGGGGAGAGAGAGGAGGGGGGCCGCGGGAACGAACGATTAGATTCCGTTAGTAGGTAGTCTACCCTCCCGGTGTGGATGATGATGATGATGATGATGGTGGCGGCGGTGATGAGATAACGGGATAACGGAGGAAGGAGGGGGGGGAAGGAGGCTTGCGCTCTTTAAAAAAAAAACATGTCTTACCCTCTGACAGCTCGAGCTCCAGCTCCGCCAGCCGGGCTCGCACCTCCAACGGTATCGGCGACGCCTCACGGTCCGCCATTCGGTTTGTACCGTAGAAAACACCTCCCGGTTCAACTGCCGCTGCTGCTGCTGCCTCCCCTCCTCCTCCTCCTCCTCCTCCGCTCGGAAACGGAGAGCTTCTCGGCGGCCCCTCCTCGGCGGAGGCGCGCGGGCTACGAGGCGTCGAGGGAGAACAAAGAGGATAAATCTGGGTGTCGGTTTAACGGGGGCCCGCCATGGCCCCGGCTGCGGAAATCGGTGAAGACCAGGGGGGCTGCTCGGTCGGTCGGCTCTCTGTGCTGCTGCCGTTGCGGTGTCGGTGGCGGTGGTGGTGATGATGATGAGGCTCGCGCAGCCCCAGCCAGCGCCGTTTGCAGCTCCTGCCGCTGATGTCACGTGACGCTACGGAGGAGGGAGGGGGGGGGACAGTTCCACCCTGGGCCGGCAGGGGGCGCCGCTAAAAACCACACCTTCTGTACTGCAATCAATCCACTTTAATCAAACTAGTTTAAAATACAACATTGGGTTATTTTACAGAGACTTGGTATTATTTTTTAAATCCTTGCGTAAAGTAAAAGCTATCAAAAAAACATTAAAAACCTCCTTCATAGAGACTTCTTGTGTAACAAGTCTCAAGTCCAGTCAAAAGTCTAAATGTAGATTACCAAGTCAAGTCCATGTCATTAATGTCAAGTCTCAAGTCTAAATGTAGAAGAGCAAGTCAAGTCAGAACAAATCAAGAGTCCAGTATCAATTTAATATCTTAAAGAAAACTAAATATCTAGGACTTTTCAATGCAATATGGTTTTAATAGGATAAAAACTTGGTAAGAGCATCATGAGTTTGATTTCTATAATCAGTTTCAACTTCAATAAATTCAATCATTCCATACAAATTCAGAAAACAGAATTTAAATTCAGTCGTCTGCTGGAACAAATCTCATCACTTTCAATCTAAGTCATTTACACAAACACAAGATCTCAAGTCAAGACTTTAGAAACCTTTTCAAGTCATCAGAGTACAAGTCAGAGTCAAGTCCCAAGTCACCAGAACCCAAGTCAAGTCTCAAGCTATTGAAACTGAGACTAGAGTTCAAGTCATGTGACTCGAGTCCCAAACTCAGTTTTTTTTTTTTATCATTATAATAGAGAGTGAAGATCAGGTAAAAATTGGTAGAAATGTATTTGGAGGACAGATCTGAAAGAAAACTTCCTGTCACATTTCCCATTTAGTCAATATAAGGAAGTTTCAACGTTTTGGTGGCAAATGATATCAGATGCAGGAACTTTAGGGTTTTATATCAGAAACTCCCAAATAAATCCACATTAGACCCCATATGTTTAGATTTCATCCTAAGCAACCCCATAAGAAACGATTTGGTTAGATATGACTAGAAGGTTGTTTTTATTCTTTCTTTTTGTTTTTCCCTTCCGCAGGGTCAGAGGTCAGAGGTCAGAATAGCAGCCCTCTTGGTGTGAAAGGGTCATAAGTGACATTTCAGCCTGAAATGATTGTTAGATATCATTGTGAAGCTCTTGTTCAGCTCTCTCTGATGGCGACAGGAACATTTGTAGACATAAACAGAGTTAAAATGAAGGAGAAAATCCAAAAGACTCAAGTGAAAACCCTGGATTAAATTTGCTGCAAAAAGGGTGTAACTGCATTTAATAGCATTTTACAGAATATCAGTTATCTGAATCTTAATCTGAGTGTTTCCTTAAATTATGTTTGGAATAAAAAAGATGCAATCATTTTAGGTTTTTTGTTTTTTTTCTGTCACTTGCACCCCTTTCACTCCAAAGCCATCATGACTGTAACCTTATGGTGATAAATACCTTTTTCTTGTTAAAAAATATTTCCTCTCTGCTTCTTCCAATAGTTGAACCATCCTGTGCTTTTATGCTTTTAGCATCTTCTGCTCAGGCAACACAAGACAACTTTTACAAAAACACACTACAGTGACCCTATAATACATCATACTGTAGAAGAATACTACAAATACAAATATCACAGGAAAACCATGAACTGTAATGCCCTATAAGAATATTAGTGACACACACACTCAAATTATTTTATTCCCTTTGTCATTTATGCATTCTGTTGTTTTTGTTTTGATATTTCTTTGCTAATTTCACTTTCTGTTTTTATAATCCCCATTTTTTTTGTCGCACCCACATAATTTGTGTTTGTTCTTTTTAAATTGTATTATCTTTTGCATGTGTAAGTAAACTAAACCCCAAAACTAAGCCTACAGTAAATAGAATTTGATAAAAGTTAAAGGTCTAGCAGCCATTAAAAGGGTCCAGTTTCATTATTATATTCACTATATTTACTAAACCTCCAGCTCCTGTGTGTACCACCTCCATTTATTCAAGTGTGGACACTGCATTTACTGATTATTTTTAATGCTGCTGTACTGTTAATGTTTCCTAACATAATGTACTGTTTTTTTCTTTTTTAACTTTATTGTAATTGTTATGTTGTTGACCTGCCCGGGGACTACAGATGTAACCTGGCTAACTCTGACACATTTACATTGAAGTGTGAACAAAAAGGTTGATTGATGTGTACTGTCCCTGCCAAATAAATCTTAAAATAAATAAAATAAATAAAAATATAATTACATTCATATTACTTTAATTCCTTTACCATTTATGCATTTTTTTTTTTTGCATCATTCTCTCTGTTGTTTTGATATCATCTGGTTTCTTTGCCAATTTCACTTTTTGGTTTTGTTATAATCCCCATTTTCTTCTCACCCGCATAATTTGTGTTTCTTGTCTTTTTTTTATATTTGAAAGTGCAAATGCACTAATCCCCAAAACTAAACCTACAGTAAATAAGTAATGTGATGGAAGTCAAAGGTCTAGCAGTCTTTAAATGGGTCCAGGTTCACTGAAGTGGGGCTCACACACCAGTGAGCATCAACTCTCTGTATTTCATTAGTGTTTTTCATTCATTAGGTCTGCAGCCCTCCAGGATTCAAATCATCATTGTAAACAAGTGTTCATGATGGAGTAATGAGCGTTATGATGTGATCAAACTGCCATCTGCTGGTTCAGTGAAGGCACCGCAGCCAACACATGACTGTCATCTGTACATGGAGTCATCTAGTCCAGGATTCATACTGTGACACCTGACAGGGCTTTCTGTGCTGTGCTTCTGCTTCCATGGTGATGTGGAACCATCAGCAGAACCAAAAACACCCATAACCACAGTACAGAACGTCTTAAAGCAGTAGTTCTCAATGTGGGGTCCGGGGACCACCAGGGGTCCATGAGGGGGTCCCCCAGATGAATTGTTAAACTTCACCATTATTTAATTTACAAGAAGTTAACACAGTTAGAGAATGTAGAATAATGACTATTTTAATCATAGTTTCTCTGTTATCTCTTTACCTACAATACAGACAGTCATGGGATTCTGGACAAAATCATATCTGACAATAAAAATATTCTCAGATTTGGGTCAGAGACACAAAATCTCATCAAATGGGGGTCTGTGGCTCGAATGTGGACTTGATCAGTGTCCTTGAAATGAAAAAGGTTGAGAATCACTGTCTTAAAGGGCATCATGCCTTTTATAACGTTTCCCAAAACCTGTAGACTGCCTGAACAGTTCTCTTCACAGTAGCACACATTCCTGTGTATTAATAAAAACAGGAACAAACAAGAGGCTCTCTGCTTACCACAGCTGACCAGTAAAGGTTCAGGGGAATCATCAGCACAGTTGGAACACAGATTTGACCAATCAGATTGTTTGGTTCAAATTGTGCGTTCGTGTGCTGTCGGATATGTGGGAAAAATGACTTTCCTACTTGGAAATTTCACATTAAGACTGATAATTCGGAAGTCGGAAAAATGTGCTACCTGAGTTTCCAAGTTATGATGCAATGGTGACCTTTAACCTTCTCAACAAGGCCAAAAAATTTAAGTTTTGTGAGTCAACAGTAAGAAAACACGTACCCACGCACCTTTATTGCAAGTTTGAAGTTACTCAGAGTAACCCAACATTTGATTGAATGAAGTTCGTCAAATTAGCTTCTTTAGCTGCAGGACGTCTGTGTTTGTTTATCTTTTGTTCTCCAGGTTTGATTTTCCGACAAAACAGCACATGAACACAACACCGTTTATCAGTCTTACTTGGAAGTCCTGGATGTCGGACTCTCCCAGCAGCACATGAATGCAACAACAGTTCCTGCCGCATAAACATAAAGAACCACCACAGTTAAACACACATATTTTCAACTTCAAAGGCACTTCTTTAATATTTATTCAGTATTATTTACATCTGTACAGAAAAGAATAACAATTGCCGCAACATGTGCCTGCTCTCTTTCTCCGTGACAAACTGCTTTACATTTAAAAACTTAGGCCTAATCTCTCTATTTTAAACAAAAGAATATTGAACTCAATCCCAATCAAAATTCAAGCTCTCAATTCAAAGTTCAAGTTGTTTCTGGTGGAACGGTGCTTATTGACAGTCAGAAACGACCCCGCCCACCCAGAGATGTGCTGGAACGAGCCCAGGCGCGCCCAAACTCCGCTGGACTTCTCCCTTCTAAAAATGTTTGTACTCTTAAACCCAAACACAGGTACAGCCATCTCCTCTCAAACAAAACGATAATGATAATAAACTCACTAAAGCCTTAACACACAAGAGGCACTCTGATCTAACATAAAAAACATCAAATAAATTAAATTCTAAAATGAAAATTAAAAAAAAAAAGACAGTCATGCAGAGATAACGGGCCGATATACAGTGCTTTTCAAAAAGGGGGGGTGTTTTGCCTCGTCTCGTTCCAAGTCCAAATAAATTCCCGGACTAGATCCAATCAAATCAATACCGAGGTCAGACCCTCCCAATACTCATCAATACACACCGGGCAGGCGCTGGCTAATTCCTGGGCTCCAGATGTGCGCTGCGGACTCACTAACGCGGCGGACCTGAAGACCTGAACACCAAGCAATAACACAGATGTGCTAAAAAACCCACAAAGGGAAAAAAAAAAAAAAAAAAAAAAAAGAAACACCTCAGGTACAGTTCAGAATCATGGCGGAACGTTCTGTACAGCAAGAAACATCCAACACACACAAACAGGAGGGAAAAGAAAGGCCAGTGCCGTCAGCGAAAAAACAGAAGACCAAAAAAATAAAAAATAAAATAAAGAACAAAATGGAACCTGGCTCTCGGTAAACCGTCCTAAACTACAAACCTAGAAATAAAAACCAACGTAAAATAGCGCTTTCAACATTTACAGATTCTTTCCTAAGTCCTGCCCCGAAACCCAAGAGTTGGCTTCGGAAATCTTTAGTGGTTAGCTGCACCCCCCCCCCACCACCGCCCCCCCACCCTCCCCTCCCCCCCCCCTCTTTCTCCCCTCCCTCCCCCCACCCCACCCCATCCGGTCCAAAACCAACCAGCAGTCAGATTCTCCCTCCATTCACACTTCAGTAAGTCATCAATATATATTCCGATTCAACTTCAAAATTAAATTGTTTTTCTCGACTTAAACAGGTTGATTCAAATATTATGGATGGTATTCAGTATGATTGACGCTCGCTGGCCTCTGCTGATCACTCTGCACATAAAGATTAATTCTCCATTGCAACATAGATACCAGGCGGTGCAAGTTCCACCTCTTTCCGAGACCGAGAAACTACCAGAGTCCATACATTTTCCATAAGTGTTTTTTATGCACTGCCAGACTTGTATGGGAACCCTGGTTACATCACAGCAAAAATGTCGTCTGACTGAGGCGTCTGGAACGCCGCCCACAACGGGCGAGGCCAGCAAATACAACGGAAAAACGTTTTTGGGCGGGCGAAACCCCCCCCCCCCCCCCTCACCCCACTAATACCTAAAACTGAGGTGTACATATCAATACATTCAGGCTGCCATGTTTATTCTCGATGGGGATAAAGTGTTCAGATTTGACCCCGACTCTTCCCAAACCCACTAAACCCCCGAAACCTGACTCCAGTGAAGCCGATCCTGAGCTAGACAGAGTTACAATGGAACAAGGGTACAAGTGTTTGTGTGTGTGAGTGTGAGAGTGTGTGTGTGTGTGTGTGTATGTGTGTGAGGAGGAGGGGGAGGGGGGGGGGGGGGTGTTCTTCTCCACCCTATCTGGTCACCGTGGCAACAGGGCTGGGTCGGACGCCTGCGCCGGATAGGCCGGGACGGGCTCTGCCCCCGAGGAGGCGGGGCCGGCGGCGGGCGGCAGCGTCTCATTGGCCTGCGCTCTCTGGCAGATCTCGGCGTAGCTCGGCTTCTTGGACTCCTGGCCAATCAGAGCGCAGCGGGGGCGGGGTCAGTGTCACACACCCTGCCTCTCTCATACACATTAATGGCTGCATATCAAGCGGGACGCTCCTCTACCTGCTCCAGTGTGCTCCTGTCTTCCAGTACAAAAAAACCCTTTCTGCCTCTCCTCAGCTTTTATTCCCTTCCCCAGCTCTTCTCCTCTTACATGATCACTGAGGATTTACTGTCAACACACTGTGGCTCTGACTCTTCTGCTCCTTACTACTGGCTGCTTGTAATGTTGGTGATCCAAGACTTAAGACTTACTCTACTGTTGTACTTATTGGATAAGAGCGGCTGCCAAATGCCTAAAAACCTATGATGATATTGTTGGACGGGATATCTAAAAACATGCCGATGAGGTTCTGATATAAAAACACATGAGACAATTCAACAACACAGAGCAGGTGATGTAATGCTGATGAGCCGTCTCACCGTGACCGGTCCGTTCTCCTGCGGGAGCGGAGCTGGTCTGGCGGCGGCCGGGGCGGGTTTGGCCTCGCCGGCCGTCTCCACGCTCTCCTTCACATTCCTGTAGGAGACAGAGAGAACAAACAGAACATACAGCTGATGACAGAATGATGAAGATATGCAAGTAGAGCAATATGTGTAGAGGCTTCTCCGATCGACCACGGCTGGTCAACCAGAGAATCGGCTGTGTGCAATTAATGTCTAAATCTGTACCAACCAGCTGTCAGCAGAGAACAGCTGAGTCAGCTTGTTGTGGTGTGGCTGTAGATCCATTCAGTAACGTTCTCAGTAAAAGTGAATAGTGTGATAAGGTGGATTTGTTTCCAAATGTAGGTTACTGTGACACAGTAAACTGTCTTGTCTTTAGCCCTAGTCTCTACTCCAAAACACGAAGAGTTGTAGCTTGAGAAGAGTCAGCTCAGTTAACCTGAACAAACTGTTAGCTAGCTAACTAGCCAGCAAACACACTGATGTTAATGTGAACACACTAACGCTAGCTTGTAAATAGATACGTTAGCTACTGCACAAATCAGTTCAGTTCCCAGTTAAAAACAGCACAGACATGAACCAGGTCTGCTCAGCTCTCTTCAGACGGCAGGTCGTACGCTGAGAAGCACCATCAGCTCTCCTCTGAGCTGAGGAGGCTGCCGGGCTGCCAGAGGGTGTGTGAAGTCTCCTGAAAGCCTTCATTAAGTCTAGCGTCCACTGTATCTGTTGCCAGTGCCAGAATGTACTTCTGTTACCACGACATGTCGATCTGCACCCCCCCACCCCCACCCCCCAATGTCACCAACTCCTGTACATTTATTACATTTATTGTACTTTGTAAAATGAAAATCTTCTGGTTCAGATTCTGCTAACCAAGTCCAGAACACCATCACACTCTCTATTATCTCATGTTTATTATTCCCCTCTATCCACTCGCAAAGAGGGCTTCACACCGTAAAAAAGCTCTTCAGCCCGAGTGTTCAGCCACCGAAATGGATTTTCTAGTGTGAGAATTATATATCTATTCATTTGGGACGGATGGGTAGATGAAAGCATGCAAGGTCGGACAAATGGAAAGCTGGAAACTCCCTACTTTTTACAAGAAAGACTTCCGGCCCTCCTCTCCCCCGAGTTCAGTTCCCCATGTCCCATCGCGTCCTCCTTTACTCGCTCTTATAATGGCCGGTTTTGAGGTTTAAAAAAAAAAGAAGAAAAAAAAGACATTTCTACCATTTCTTTCAGTCTCATCTCACATTTCATTACTAGCACTTCTCTATCTTACATGATCATTCTACAGGCACAGGAATATTTCATTACATCTGTTGTCATGACACTGTGGCTCTGACCTTTGACCTCATTATTGGTTAATGTTTGTGATCTAGGGTTGTACACATCGATCTGGACTGGAGCTGACTGGAGCTGGACCAAAACATTAAAGTAATAACACGCAACATTTTCATTTAAATAAACATCAACATCAACAGCATGAACATCAACACACACAGCCGGTGTTCCAGGTCTACTCACTGCTGCGGAGCCTCTGTTGAGACGCTGGAGGTCGTCTTCTCAGTCAAGGTTTCGATTGGCTGAGGGTCTTGTGATGTCACCGGCGCTGGTCTGCAGGGACTGCTGTGTTTGACTGGAGCCTGAGACCAAGACAAGCCATTTGAGACATCAACGCTGTGTGTGTGTATGTGTGTGTGTGTGTGTGTGTGTGTGTGTGTGCGTGAGAGAGAGAGACTAGGGGACTAACTGAAAGAGTGAGTGTGTCACTTGGTTACCTTTTCATTGGGAACGTTTCAGATAATCACACGCATCACATTTTTACATCTAAAGTGTGTGCGTGTGTCTTTGTGTGTGTGTGTGTGTGTGTGTGTGTGTGTCTCAGAGAGAGAGAGTCTTGGTTACCTTGTTGTTGCCGTCTGCTGCAGGTACCGTTGCTATGGCAGCGTTTGCCGGGGGAAGCGGGGGGAAGCTGGTCAGCCCCAGCTCAAGACTGGGAGGAGACGGTCGACGAGAAGGCGAATGGGTTGACGCCTTCTACACACACGCACACACGCACACGCACACACACACACACACACACACACACGCACGCACACACACACACACGTACAGTCAATGGATAGTTTAATCAGAGGAAATATTAAAAACACACACGCTGGCTACTTACCCGGTTGTTTCCAGCAGGTCTGTCACCCGACCATCTGTCCTCTCTCCTCCTCTGGTCGAAGTTTCCTCTCCTTCAGAGGAAAGAAACAGCAGAATTACCATCCAACAAGGTTCTGAAGAGTGCAGCAGGACGTCCGGCCCATGGCTGGTTACCCAACACAGTGGCTGGTGGAGTAGATTTACTCCACCAGCCACAGTGGCTAAAAAATCCCAATATCCACCAGTCACTTTCACTATTTCACTACTACTGTGCTCAGAGAGCAATAGGAGCATTTGGCTGGTGGCTTGTATTCAAAGTGATGTTGAATGAAAAAAACTTGAGAGACTCATTTTTTATATATTGGTAGAATCTTCCAAAATAGAGTCCTGTCCTCACTTTATTCGCCTATTTAAAATTACAGGTAAACACATTTTTTCTTCGTTCCATTGGAATAAGTTTCCTCCCACCGGATTTCGGTGTTACACTGAAAAGTTTAATGAACACAAAGAAAGAGATTCACTTAAACACAGTTCTGCCACAATTCTGTCACAGGACTAGTTTTTTTTTTTTTTTACATATTGTCAGAATCTGCTTTGTTCACATTCATGTGTGCTAGAAGTGTGATTTTGATACTTGTTTCTCCATACAATGGCAGTGAATGGAGAGAGAGAAAAAAACACAATTCCAGAGCAAAAGATGACAGAGAATCACTGATTTTGGGGTTTTATCATGGAGGAAGCTACAGATCCCCAAGGTCAAAGTTCAACCACTCTTTAATTCCCACCCTGACCAGCAGGTTTGAACATGGATCACTGCATGTTGTGAACTGGATCAGTCTTCAGTGTCTGCCAGTCTTTCAATATACCAACGGCCATCAGCAATGATGTAGTGGGAAATAAAAATGTGAGTAAACCGCGACCTCCAGCCGGTGATCATCAAAAAGCACCGTTCTGAACAAAAGTTAATTACACTTTCAGAAAAGAAGATGACTGGCGAAAGACTGTATTAACTTTATGGAGATGCTCCATCTTTAATCGCATCTTATTTCCATTTAACTTTTTTTATTGTCTTTTTCACTCTCTGTTCTCCTGCCTACGCCTTTATTTTTCACCGCTGTAATGCCCCAGTTTCCCCTCGGGGATCAATAAAAGCTGCTCCATCATGTTGGAACCGGCTGAATTAAAATGATATTTCACCTTTCATATGTCACCGTGGTTTTCAGTTTACCTTCCATTAGTCTGAAAATCCTACTTCTAAACACATTAGCCAACTGAACTGGATGGATCAGGATGCCATTATTATTTCTGTGCTCTCGGATTCATTTTTCAAGACGTTTTGTCTGTGTGCAATTATTGACTAAGAGAGCTGGAAAAAAGCCTGAGTGGCCGCAGTGAATAACACACACCGGGGGGCAGGGGAGGCTGTCGGTTAATGGAATCCCTCCAGGTTAAAGTGTATTAACGAATGAAAGTGTTGCTTTTAAGTACTTCAAGTCACTTTTCCTGTTCATATTTATACATATTTATTTATATATGTTAATAATCTAGCAAACCTGTTTATACCTATTATTTATATATACACACACATATATCTATTTAAATGTACTCATATTTCTATAAGCTGCATGTATTTCATACCCATTAATCCATATTTAAGTAAGAGTCTGTTAGTAACAACAATGTAAGTAAATCCATACTGTTTCCCATACCTCCCACTCTCCAGTCCAAGTGTTTAAGTTACAACACTTGCATATGTTTAACCTCACAACTGTCTATATTCTATTCAATTGTTTTTATTGTTTCTATTGTTTTATTGCCTATCTTATATTCTTTTTGTGTGGTTATATTACATTTTCTTTTCCCCTGCTGGTTCATATTAACTTCACTGCTGCAACAACACAACAGCAACAGTTTCATCTCATCTTTTGCATCTTTTTCATTTCTTGGCTGGATTTAGATTTTGGTCAGTGTCAGTCAGCAATATTATGTACACTTATAGTGGAAAGATCAATTTGATAAACCGGCCCACACCACTCTACAGCAGAACTAAATCCTTTACAACAGCTATCACAATATGTGCGGCAGTGTAGTTGTGTGTGTCTCAGGACTGAACAGTTAGATATTTGTCCATACTTGAGGCTTTTTGTGCAAGTCCCTAACCTTTCTGAACCTGGGAATAATAAAAGTAATTTCCCAGGGCTCACCAAGACTTCCCAGAGCATGTGTAGGAGTCTTGGGTGAAGAAGGAGGAGTTGAGGTTTCGTTACCTTCTCCGGTCGGAGTTGGGGGAGAAGTCCGGCCTGCTGGGCTCCATCCTGCCTCCTCTGCCCTCGCGCCGCACGTTGCCTCTGAGCCGCTGCCTGCCCTGCTTGGGAGGAGCGGAGCCGCGTCCCATCGGCCCGCGCTCCGGCAGGTGGGAGGAGTCGTACTGATGGACCGGCCCCCGGTCGCCAGAGCCACGCCGCCTCAAGCCTCTGCCGGCAGAGGTCAGTTACCACAACTTAGCCCGAGACGTAACCACAGCTAACGTAACCACAGCAGACTGTTACATCAACAACTACCCAGACCAAAATGAGACATGACTCAAATATCAAAAATCCAACGTGGTGCAGATCATTGGCAATGATAAACTATAGAAAAAGATCTAGTTGCACACTCCTTATCTGATGAAAGCAATATAGCCAAAACGTCAGTGTGCAAAATAATTTTCACAGCAAATATAAGGAGGAGTGTATAACTCGTTACTAATTACTACATAATCAAATTAGATGACAAAAGACATGTGAGAATAAGAAGTACCTCTGCCTGTGTGGGTTGTAAGGCTTGAAGTTGGGAGCTGCTGGGAAGCCATTCATGAACTCGTCCATCAGCGGTGATATCTGCTGACACTGTCAAAAGGGCAGAGTGAAACAACACTGCTTGTAACCTAGAAGCCAAACAAGGAGGTCACAGGATGAGCAAAGGGGCCCTGAACTGAGGATAAAGGTGGACTGGCATGTTTCCCATGTTCTAGCTGGCTGGTAAAAGACTGAGAGAAGCTACTGAATTGTGGAATACACCAGAGATTATGGCCAGTGGGCAGAAAAAGCCAGTGGATGGTTGCACAAAACATCCTCAGTTTTTCTGGGAAGGATTTCACTTAAGGTTTTATTTATTTAAGTTTAGGAAACTGGCTAAAAGAGGTGCAACAAACATCTGAGACTGATTCCTTAGGTAAAGAAAAAAAACAAAACACTAAGCCGTTTGCCACAGTCCAGCTGAAACACGGTATGGGTTTTCAACAGTTGTATAACAGCCATAAAAGCTGATTCACACTTTATTTCAGGGTTCAGTTTTCACAGCACAGAAAGAACTAAGTGTGTGTTCTGTCACCACTGCAACAAACAATTACGCACTTTTGGACAGTGCCAGCCAGCCGATCATCACATGCGGCCTCTGCTACACCATCCGTGTTGTTACAAAATTCGTTTCCCCCCCCCCTCCACCCTCTGACCAGGACTCACCAGAGCGGAGTCCGGGTATCCTGTCATGGCTGTAGCCCACGTCTGATCGGTCACATCGTACAGCTGCGGCGCCGGCATCTGGGCGGGGCCGTGCTGCGGGTAGGCGGGCGGGGTGAAGTAGGGGCTGTAGTGTTTGGCGCAGGGGTCCAGCTGGTGCGGCCTGTAGCCGTTCTTGGGAGCGTAGGAGGTGACCGCCATGGTTTTGGCCTTTATCCTCGCCATGATCGGCTTCCCCTTAAACGTCCGCACCTCCTCTCGCAGGTACTCGTACGCCTGAGCACACACACACACACAAACAGGGACGATGAGGTGTGACTGTTGGACTGATTCATTTTGTTTCCATATCATACACTCTAGGGCAGTGGTTCTCAATGTGGGGTCCGGGGACCACCAGGGGTCCTTGAGGGGGTTCCAGGGGGTCCCCATCAAACTCATGAATTGTTAAACTTCAGCATTATTTAATTTACAAGAAGTTAACACAATGAGAGAATGTAGAAGAATGACTGTTTTGATCATAGTTTCTCTGTTATCTCTCTACCTACAATACAGATAGTCTTGGAATTCTGGACAAAATCATATTCAACAATAAAAATATTCTCAGATTTGGGTCCGAGAGAAAAAGTCTAATCAAATGGGGGTCTGTGGGCCTAATGTGGACCAAATTAGGGGTCCTTCATATGAAAAAGATTGAGAGTCACTGCTCTAGGCACTTACAAACATCCATACATCACGTTGCAATTTGTGTATATCAAACAGGATTTACAGATTAAGTGTACCGCATAGAACCCCACTTTTGCTAAACATGCAATTTTTCTTTCGAAATCATGATTATAAATGAGGAATCGTTTGTTTTATCCTATCAAACTGTACTCTGTTTTGAAGAAATAACTCTAAACCAGTCACAGAAAATAAAAGCACTTCAAACACTTCAGATATCGAGACCCCAACATGGCCGCCTCCGTCTCTGTGATTCACCTGTTGTGCGTCGGCTTCCGACTCGAACGTGACGAACCAGTTATCGTTGCTCACAAACTCGCAGCTCAGCAACTTGGGCAAGTTCTCCCCATCAAAGAGAGCCTTCACCTCCTGAGGAGCAGCACAGCATCAAAAACAATACTCCACACTCTGGGACTGACACTGACACACACACACACACACACACACACACACACACACACACACAGAGGAAATACAGGATTCCTATGTATTCCCCATTTCAATACTCCCTACGTTTTCCACAGCTCAATTTCTAGACCAGATTTCAAGAGTTTGGTCAGTGTTGAGTGTGATGCATGCTGACAGTCAGCTAGGCCATGTCACTCTATACTGTCACTGAACATTATTCTTCACAGCAAATAGTATCACAGTATGAACAGGGCAGGACATTTTCATCCACCAGTCACAGTGGCTCATGAATTTCAAATATTCTGATGTGTATTTGGATGTGCTTCACTGGTATTCACTGGCTGTGGTGCAAGACAAAGTGTCAAAAGACTCCAGGTGGCTCTCACTATGATCTTCTGTACCGACAAATCTCTATTTCACCAATAAAATAGAGAATTGGTCAGTGATTTGGTCTCAATTTCACCAATAAAATAGATAATTGTCTGTCCTGAAGATCACAGTGAGTACTATCTAGTCTTTTGACACTTGAATTTTTGAATTTCAAATTTTACCAGCCACTGTTACCATTTTGCCATTCAAATCTAATTTTTACAATAGAAATGGCATCTTAACAATAGCTGGTTTCATGTCAAAACGGGCCAGTAAAGCAGACAAACTGGACAGCCACAGTCAAATTAATAAATCAAATATTTGCAGACTTTCCTGCCCTGGAAGCCTGGAAATACAACTGATGGACAGGAGGAGGAGGAGGAGGAGCGGGTGATGTGTTGTGTGAGGAGTGTGAGGAGTGTGAGGAGTGTGAGAGGTCCTTGCCTCGGGAGGCGTGGAGGCGGGGATCTCACGCAGGATGACGACACAGCGACTCTGCCTGGGCCGGACCTTCTGTCCACATGGAGCCACCTGGACCAGCGGCAGCGCTGCAGGACAGAGGGAAGACAGGAGGCAGGAGACAGGAGACAGGAGACAGGGGGCAGGAGACAGGAGACAGGGGGCAGGGGGCAGGGGGCAGGGGGCAGGGGGCAGGGGACAGGAGACAGGAGACAGGAGACAGGAGACAGGAGACAGGAGACAGGAGGCAGGAGACAGGAGACAGGAGACAGGAGACAGGAGACAGGAGACAGGAGACAGGGGGCAGGAGGCAGGAGACAGGAGACAGGAGACAGGAGACAGGAGACAGGAGACAGGGGGCAGGAGACAGGAGACAGGAGACAGGAGACAGGAGACAGGAGACAGGGGGCAGGAGGCAGGAGACAGGAGACAGGAGACAGGAGACAGGAGACAGGAGACAGGAGACAGGAGGCAGGAGACAGGAGACAGGAGACAGGAGACAGGAGACAGGAGACAGGGGGCAGGAGGCAGGAGACAGGAGACAGGAGACAGGAGACAGGAGACAGGAGACAGGAGACAGGGGGCAGGAGACAGGAGACAGGAGACAGGAGACAGGAGACAGGAGACAGGGGGCAGGAGGCAGGAGACAGGAGACAGGAGACAGGAGACAGGAGACAGGAGACAGGAGACAGGGGGCAGGAGGCAGGAGACAGGAGACAGGAGACAGGGGACAGGGGGCAGGAGGCAGGAGGCAGGAGGCAGGAGACAGGAACATTAATGTGTTTAACCCTTCAGAGTTTGCAGGTTGTCTGTTGTAAGCCCAGGAAAGGTTTGGGGTTGATTTACAAAAGGACCTTGAATATAATTTTGGTAAAGCAAAAAATATACACTATATTTGCTGTTAATTTTTGCTAATTAATTTATTTCTGATAATGAAAAGCATCTGATTAATCTATTATTGCTGTTGAAATATTATATTCACAAGATGTAGTAACAGGCCTGAGCATGTATGTTCAAAGAATTGTAAAACTAAAAAACAGGAATAATAAGCTGACAAAACCCCTCAAAAACATGATTGTGTGATGTATAGCATGTGAGCCACCCTTGCAAATTCCAAAGTAGTTTAAGACATGTCAATATTGACACTAATAAAACATATTACTGCTCTCTTGTTTGTGTCAGCTTTGCATATTATGAGCTTGAGGCTTTTAATTGTATCTTGTTAATGTAAGTGGATCTTGTGTACCCAGCACATATTTTAACAGCAGGTTGACTCGTATAAACTTACTGCATGAATTTACTTGTCTAACAGTGAAATGACGACACACGCATACTAATCCATCACTAATTGCCTTGTTTTACAGGTGCATTCACATGACTGTCTTCACTTGATGAACACCAGACTGTGTCGGATCCCTTACTCGACTATCTACTTGTATTGGCAAAACAGCAAGATACAGAGACTCATCCAAATTCATTATATGTAGTATCTATGAAATAATGACATGTATGCCATTTTCTCATCAATTGCTGATGGGTTCACTCATGTGATCAGTCTGATTTGATTAAGACTGTACACTGCTGTCTCATCTGGTTTAACTTGAATATATTGTGAAATTTAACATTAAGCACCTAATGACATTTTGTGATTGCGTCCCAATTATCTAATTATGAGACAATGGGCCTCATGCAGGAAGCGATATATGAACAAATTTTCTCTTATTTTTGTTTGTATCCACAATTTGTTCTTATTTTGTTAGTACCCATTGATTTCTGGGATTCACCAATGTTTTCTTATTTTTGCTCTTCTCTTAGGTAAGAGAAAATTTTACGAGTGGCCGAGAGCACTCTTACCATTTGCACACGGCACAACACCTGCCCTTATATGGTGTTTAGGGGGCGTTACCTATGCTAATAACAAACAATCGGCCATGCGCCTCCAATTTATGATCAAGTGGGATTCATCATTCAGCACACCTGGGTAAGAGCAGATTTGGATGGTTAAGAACGTTTGGTGCATCTGGAGTTGACAGAAAATAAGGAGAAAATATAAGAGAAATTTAAGAGAATGTTGCTGCATAAGGCCCAATGATGCATAATTCAATTACCATCCACTGTCTATATATACACAGGTGCATTCATGTAATCACCTTTACCTGACGGAGACCAGACTCGGTCAAAAACCCTGAATACACACCTCAGCACAAATGCCAGTAACACACACACACACACACACACACACACAGACACACACGCACAAATAAACACTAACATGTCAGAATGTCGGAGATGAGATCCAGGTCCGTGCAGAGCTTCTTGACGTGGTCGAGGTTGGCCAGGGTGGTGATGGGAAGGTACTGGTCGCTGTCCATCTGAGAGACGAGGTACAGGTCGTTGGCCAGGTTCTCTCTGCGGACGGATAAAAAAGACAGCTGATGAGAATGATCCTCCCGTCAAGGAATGTTTGGAGAGATGTTGGAAGAGTGACAACCAAACAAAGTCTTGTCAGGGAGCCTCTTCCTCCCTGACAATGCAGAGAAAATGCTTTATTCATGTGCAGGGGTAGGAGGTTCAGATTATGTCCATTTTCTTCGTTTTGTCGGGGGAGAGAGGAGGCAATGATGTTACATTTTTAGTTTTTTTGTCATCACTCTTCCAACATGGTGGAGTGTCCCTCGTAACCCCCGGCAACCACTACCCAAACATTTTGTGGCATGACTATTACAGGAGAAGCAAGAGAGACGTTGCGATTGATATACCTACCGGGTCAGGCAGGACTCCAAAATGTTCCGCAGTTGCTGTTTGATCTCGTCTGAAATCACAGGAACTCATTACCATATTTAAGCTTACAGTGTCAGAAGTCATGATTCAGTCTTCATTTAATTTATCTTAGGCCTATTACACTGAAACCAATAAATACAGGCATTTCATTAACATTTGGGCCAAAAAAACAACTAATAGGCTGATACCTGTGAGTGGAGGGTCCTCAGGCTGCCCGTTAACAAAGGGAGCTTCCACAGCCAGCGTCTGGTATTCCAATATGCCAGGATCCGCCTCGGCCAGGACCATGTTCTCCAGCTGATACTCTGGCACATATCCTGAAGGACCAACCCCAACAGGCTTACTGTAAGACCTTAACTCTGTGCAGATTTATTCATCTTTCAGCAGTGTTTAGTCTTAAATAAAAAATCCACCCTAAAACACGGTTAAAAAAACAGCTACTGGCGATAACCCTTGCATTTCTGGGTCCATTTTATTGTTTGGTGGAGTATTTTTCTTTTTCCCGTGGCCAATCGTAGACGAGGTGACGTCACCTCCACATGTTTCCAGCAGCTACAATGGAGTCTGATATGAGAAAATGTTTCAGGATGTAAAACATCAGCGGTAAACGTCAGGTTTTGGTGTCAGTCCCTCAGAATCAAAGAGCGAGGGCTTCTTTCTAGAGCCGCCATTTTGAACCAAGAGACGTTCAATTATCATACAGGGAGAAATCCATCGTAGAAGAGGAGAGAGACCAATTTCTCCACCCACAGGAGCAGGAGAGAGACCAGAATGCAATGCAGCAGAGAGACATTTTTGTGTTTTGAGTAAGGGGTGCGGACTTGATCATAGACACACCACAGTGTTCATGAACTAGTTGGCTAGCTAGCTATATTAAATATACCTTCACGCCCACCTTTGATTGAAAGCAACATGTTCATGCCCCTTCTCTGTGGGTTCTGGGGAATGTAGCATTCTGGGAAATGTAGGAAATCACTAACTGAGATAGAAGTAGACAAGGTAGGTTGAGGGAAATTTGGTTCACCAAAAAAGTAAATTACATCACTACAAAATAACACTGTGCATCATCAATTGATAATATGTAACAGTGTAACAGTATCCTACTGTGGATTTTGAAACGAGAGGAAGCATATATGAAGCAAATCATTTGTATGACCCCTATTTCATAAGGTTGCAAAAGCAATAAAGGCCTGCTCCATGTGCTGTTAGCAAGTTCATTTCTCTGCACAGGTCCTGGAGTCCAAGCAATACAAAAAGTCTCCAACTCCAACCTACCTTCATGATTGATTAGCTCATTGGAGTCCTCCAGCCATGGTTGGTGGGCGGGTGGGTAGGCAGGGCCGGGGACATCCAAGTTAAAGGTGTGATTGGTCCATACCTCAGCGTCCGGGTTAAGGCCAGGGGCTGTGGGGGATTCCTGAAATGAAAAGACAGTGTGCATGATATTAATCTAGTGTGCCAAGTAAAGTCAGATGTATTTATGAGCACTTTTTAGAAAAAAGTGTGTCACAGAGTGCTTTAGAGAGAACAGAGGAAATGAATATAAATGTTAACAAGAGATAAGAATCTGAGCTTGGGTGTGTGCATGTTACTCTGAAAACAGGCAGTAAAGGAAGATGGCTTTTAGCAGCTGTCACTGAATTATCTAACAATACTGTGTCCTGTAGCGCTAACTACATCAATCTGCATCTTGACATGTCAGAGAGATAGTGTTGTTCTTTTTAAACAGCAAAATGAAATTTCACCCAGCCCGAAATCGAATTCTCAGATAAAATGTGTAATTGAGACTATATAAACTACTTAGTCTCACTCAAAGCCCAACCCACAGTATCACATTAAAATAAAAGATTTTTGGCCTAAGACAGCAAACTGAATACTTTCAGTCAATCCAGGTGTCCCACATGGAAGGACACACAAAGAGACAGGTGTGTGATCACTTACGGACTGATTGTATTCTGTGTGCCAGTCCCACACACAGGATCCCTGCGGCATCAGAGTGCTGTAGGGGTACGCTCCCAGGAGAGCCATCGAGGGCTGGAGCTCCGAGACAGAGACAGGGATCTGCTCTGCACCGCCGCCCATCTTGCCCTCGCCCCGGCCGGGCTCGGCCTCGGGCGCCCCCCGGGCCCAGCCGCCGCAGCTCTCCTCCAGGCCCAGCTTTATCCAGGGGTTGGGATAGAGGTGGCAGAGGGAGGAGTCTGCATCCTCCCCCAGCAGCTCGGACACCATCTCCCTCATCCCCCCTTCCCTCTCTCCCTCCTCCGCAGTCGCCGCTGAAGGCCCCCGACCCAGGAAGTGAATCTCGTAGGACGGGGTGGAGGCGTAAACGTCAATCTGGCCCGGGTCCACCTCCACCATGGCGAGGTTCTCCTGGCATTCAACAACTGAGGTTCCGTCGTCATGGTAAACAAAGGCAACAGGCATCATATTTGTGTCACACACACTAGTGTCGACATGGACCTTGGTGTTACTGAACGGCGCCTCGACACCCAAATAATTGGGAGTTTCTGAAGGAGTAGCATTATGTGGCGCGGGGCGCTCCTCAAGTGGCGTCTTCATCTCTTCGCTTTCTTCTGAGTGAATTCCATTTGTTGATTCTCCAGGCTGAGGTAAACTGCCAACAGCCCCATGCTGCAGGCTGAGCTCAAGTTTAGGGTTCGGAGAGTTAGAGCCAAGACTGGAGGCAGATGATTCTCGGTGTTCGAAGGCTGGTTGAGGACTATGGGAGCGCTGTTCGACTGTATGTTCAGATTCAGGCAGATGACAAACCACTGACACACAGGAGGGAGGGTCAAACTGAGTCTCCTGGGCAGCTGCTGTCTCTTCTGCTCCCTGAGACTCATCCAATGCTTTCTCTGATGGATCTACAGTTATTTGGATTTGGCTGCACCCACTCTCATCAGGTTCAGCTCCGGTCCCTGAACTCAAACTCCCGTTGCCACCCTCCGTAGCTGTGCAAGCGATGGAGGAAAAGGGAACTGGAGAGGAGGAATAACCCGCTGAGACCTCATCTTCAGCACAACAAGGCTCTGTGAGTAGAGTGTGACTTGAATCCTCCATGCTGCACTCGGGTTTTACGGCTGCACAGTCTTCACAGCACTCAGACGACAACTCACGTTCTTCATCACAGGCACTCGTCTCTTCGCTGAGGTGAGAGGTGAGGTGGTCTGTTTCAGGAGAACTGGCGCTAGCATCATCTCTCCCATCATTCTCCTGACAAGTTTCTGGTTCTGGTTCTTTGACTGCCTGTCCAATTTGAGTGAGGCCACTATCCCCTCCCCCTGTGAGTTCATCCCGAACAGACCCGTCCAGGTCATTTTTAACAGGTTCAGGTTTCACATCAGCATCATCGGGTTGTTTGTCACATTCATCAGGCCTGGCGTCACTTTCATCAGATCCAACAAAAGGAGGTTCAACTTCTTGGCTAGGAGGTTTAATCACTTCAAATGTTGGATCGTTGGAATTCAAATCTAATCCGTCGGATGTGGTGGAGTCACATCGGTGGGTTGTGATGTCAGTTACGTCAGACAGAGGTGTCAGATGTGTGTGGTGGGAGAAGGCGGTCAGTTCGACGGGCAGCGATGACACAAATGAGATGGTGGAAACGGAGGACACCTCAGTCAGAGTGGTCCCTGCCGTGCTGCTGAGACCGGCCTCATCTTCCTCGTTTTGGCTTCCGCAGATAAATCCAAAGGAGGAATCGTCCGCTGAGACCTCATCCTCAGCGCGACAAGGCTCTGTGAGCGGACTGCGACTTGAATCCTCCATGCTGCTCTCAACGTCCTCAGGGCCCTGAAGAAGGCTGTCGGGTTTTACGGCTGCACAGTCTTCATGTTCTTCATCACAGGCACTTGTCTTTACGCTGAGGTGAGAGGTGACGTGGTCTGTTTCAGGAGAACTGATGCTAGCATCATCTCTCCCATCATTCTCCTGACAAGTTTCTGGTTCTGGTTCTTTGACTGCCTGTCCAATTTGAGTGAGGCCACTATCCCCTCGCCCTGTGAATTCATCCTGAACAGACCCGTCCAGGTCATTTTTAACAAGTTCAGGTTTCGCATCAGCATCATCGGGTTGTTTGTCACATTCATCAAGCCTGGCTTCACTTTCATCAGATCCAGCAAATGGAGGTTCAACTTCTTGGCTAGGAGGTTTAATCACTTCAAATGTTGGATCGTTGGAATTCAAATCTAATCCGTCAGAGGTGGTGGAATCACATCGGTGGGTTGTGATGTCAGTTATGTCAGACAGAGGTGTCAGATGTGTGTGTTGGGAGAAGGCGGTCAGTTCGATGGGCAGCGATGACACAACTGAGATAGTGGAAACGGAGGACACCTCAGTCAGAGTGGTACCTGCCGTGCTGCTGAGACCAGCCTCATCCTCCTCGTTTTGGCTTCCGCAGATACTCACGGAGACGGCCTCGCTCTGTGGGAGGGATTTCTCCACCTCCACCTTTTCTCCAGGCCAAGGAAAACCATCCACCGAAGAATTGGGGCTCTGACTGGAGGTTTCTAGCTCAGGAGTTTCAGTGGCTGGTTGTGGACTTGGGATGTGCTGCTCTGCTGTGTTGCTAGACTCATGCAGATAAACGTCCAGGGGGTTAAAGTCATGAGGGGTAGAGTCAGCCCTCTGATCCATTTCTTCCTTCTGGTAGCCAGCTAATGATTCCTCTGTGGAACTGAAGACTCCCTCTGCTGCAGCTGCCGTCTGGTCCCACGAGTACACACTCTGCTCCTCCTCACACACACTCTGCTCCCCCTCACACACACTCTTCTCACACACACACTCCTCTGTAACTATTATCTCCTCCTCCACGCACACCGTCTCCTCCAGCACTTTCACTCTCTCACCTTCCACACATTCATTCTCCTCCACATGTGCATTCCTCTCCTCCACACATGCACTTTCACCCCCGTGCGACGTCATCGGCTTTAATATGTGATCGGTGGATCCGTCTGCATCCTTTGCATCTGTCGGTGAAGGCTGGTTTGTGGAATCCCCAGGCCTGACTGGGCTGGCGGGGCTGTCCGGTGAGGACGCCTGAGGGTCCTCGCTGCTGGACGGGGGCAGCAGGTCAGGCAGAGGGTCCACCAGCTGTGGAGAAATAACAGGATCATGTGAGACTGTATGCTCTGCTGAGGGTGAATAAACTGTGTTTGTCTGTGACTGGACAGTGGAAGACAGTTCTGCAGCATGTGACTGCTCAGAAGTTGGTTCCTCGGCGTGCGACTGGCTGGTAGTTTTAGATTGTGTGGTACAAGACTGGTCAGAGACTGGAGGTTCCTGTGTGTGTGACTGGCTAGGGACTCCAGGCTCCACTATGTGGGACAGATCAGCTGTTTGGGCTTCAGCTGTGTGCAAAGGGCCTGCTGCTCCAGGTCCAGCTGTTTGGGATTGGTCATGGTCGTGGTCATGGTCAAGGTCATCAGCATCAATGGAACAGATGCTGTAGAAGCTCTGGGTCCTCGCACCGAAACTTTGGCTCAGCGTTGCCCTGACGACCCCAGCTTCCTGAACATCCTTATCCTTGTGCTTCGCTCTGGGGGAAACCCGCTGCGTCTCCTGACACGCACTCACCAGCGGGGGCTGGCTACCTGACACTTCACCCGCTCTGACGTCACCCAGACAGTCAGGAGGGGGTGTCCTGAGCGGAGGTGTCCCCCAGCCGGCTGCCTCTTCCTGCTTCTGCCCCTCTGGACGCTGGCTGAACCAGGAAGCCCTCAGCATGGCGTTCTCCATGATCTTCTGTTTGGCTGGACTCTGGGAGGGCCCCTCCATACGGACAGCCCGCTCACAGCTGGCCTTGGTATTGGCAGTATGTGTCACGCCTGCCTCTGTGTCCCTGTTTGTATGTATGTCCATACTAGATGTGATAATAATAGCCCGCTCCTCCTCGTGTGCACTCGTCGATTTGAGATCCCCCTTGCTCCTCGCGGTGCTGTCGCCGCTGACAGCAGGCCCTGCCCGGACTTTGATGGGGGCAACCGGCTCTCTGTGCCTTTCCTCCGCTTCGGGAGGCTTCCTTTGGCCCGGGCCGCCCGGCACACCCGTCCGCTCAGCCGCTAAACACACATGCTGAGCTACGGCCGAGGCATGCTGCCTGTCCTGCTCTCTCACCACAGCCAGCCCATCTGGGGGTGAAGACTGTAGCAGACCGGTCCTCTCGCTCTGCAGGCCGGGGTTGAGCTCCTTACTAAAGCAGCACCCCATCTTCTTTGGCTCTGAAACAAACCTGCCGCTACGGCCACGCGCACTAAGAGCCCGCACCACGAGACAAAATAATGGGCAGCTCCTCACGCTCGCTCAGCCACATGCAGAAAGAGAAAAGGCTCTCTGCTCCCCCTGCTTTGCCCCCTCCCCTTCCCTTCCCTTCCCTTCCCTTCACCCCTCCCCTGCCCAGAATAGCAAATGTGAAGGGGCTCACATGTCCCTGCCACTCAAGAGAAGGCTCCAGACCACTCTGTCTGTGTGTGTGTGTGTGTGTGTGTGTGTGTATCAATGTATGTGGGAGGCCTAGTTAGGCTACAGTTTGAGTGGGGTCAGCACATGGCCCAGCAGCCACCAATCCTGGAGCAGTCTCCACTCCTCCTTCCTTCCTTCCTGGACCCGCCCCCCTTTCCCTCCTTCTATCCCACCATCCACTACTCTTCCGCCCTCTTTCCCTCCCCCTGACACCTTTCCCTTTCTCCCTTTCACTTAACATTAGTTTTGCCCTCAATGCTTCAAGCCCACCCCCCCCCCCATCCCTTCCTCCTCCTCCTCTCTCTCTTTCTCTCTCTCTTTCTCTCTCTCCCACCCCCGCCTAACAAGGCCACCAGCCTGCCGGGCCTGAGGCATGCCTAAACTGTGACTGTATGCCCTAACCTGGGCCACTCAACACACTGCAGCACTTGGCAGCCACAGGGATGAAAATGTTAAAAGAATGTAATGTATGCAACGTCAGTGTGGCCAATTCCAGACAGGGTTCAACCAAAAATTCACAATCAATAACGAATATAATTCATCCTGTACTGTTTTCATTTAAAGTTTCTCATAAATTAACCATGCTCCATCTTTCGTTTTTAAAGAGCCAGTGCATCGATTTCAACCCAGGAAAAGTTTGATGTTGATTTCTAACTATGAGCATCTTTTTTTTTTAAGTGTTTGATGGTTGGATGGTACAAAGCCTGTAGGACTGAGTGAGAGCTGAACCGCAGACAATATTTCTGTCTTTGGGAACAAATGTCCAGAGTTGGAACTTCGGCACCCAGCAGCAATGGAGGCACAGAGATTTTGGCTATTTTAACTACGCATACTGTCAACCAATCAAATTCATTAGAACCTGGGTATAGGTGACATCATTTACACCAGGAAGTAGTTTGGAATTCTAAATCTGTTTGATTCTGTTGAAACCAGAGGGATTTTTTCAAATGTCCACCATGCCGACAGTTCTAATAATTTGTGTAACTTTACATTAACAGGTCCTTAGCTATATTATACCATGAATTTGAGAAATGTAATTCTCATTGCACTGGACCTTTAAGTTGAATATCGTTTTTACTTTAACTCGTAATTTATTTTCTTGGGGGTGTGAGAGAGAGAGAGAGAGAGAGAGAGAGAGAGAGAGAGAGAGAGAGAGAGAGAGAGAGAGAGAGAGAGAGAGAGAGAGAGAGAGAGAGAGAGAGAGAGAACCTGCTGATAATTTCCCTGGTGCAATATACACTCAGCTTTTTTAGGTACACTTGCTCGTTAACAAATAACCTGCTCCTCCTCCAAACAGTGAATCATGTGGCAGAAACTCAATATATAAAGCATGCAGACATGGTGAAGCGGTTTAGTTTTTTGTTCGAACAAACATCAGAATGTGTGAGATGTGTGATCTAGGAGACTTTGAGCGGTCTGACTGTTGGTCCAGCATCAGAAACAGCTGCCCTCCTGGGATTTTCACACTACAGTCTGCAGAGTTTACAGAGAATATTGTGATGAACAAAAAATGTCCAGTGAGCTCCAACAACAGTTCTTTATCACAGTGGTGTACAGAAGGGCACATTGTTGGCCCTTAGGATAAATGGGCTATACAACAGAAAACCAGCCGGTACTATTGTAGATAGGTGTACCTAATAAATTGGCCGGTGAGTGAATAGACTATTATGAGATGACGGTGTCTTTGATAAAGTGCTGACAGCAGGTAATGGTGAAAACAGTTGATTTTGGCCTTTATGTAACGGGTCAGTGTGTGCACACAGGCAACAGAACCAAGGTCAGGGGAGGTTGTTGCCACCCATGGCTGTTTAGATGAGAAACCAAATTAGCTAAATTGCAGCACCTCATCCCCTCATGCCCTTTACCTGTACCACAGCCCCAAATCTGACTTATCCCCAAGAGTGACACTGTGGGTTTTATGCTTGTACCGAATTGGTAGGAGAAGAATTTGCGCTGCACTGAAGGTCTTGATGCGTGGTGATACAGTTTGCAACAGATCAGTGGGCCTTTTTAAATAAGTCAGATTGTGTCACTGAGTCGTTAAATTGTGTCTATCTGATCAAATGAAGCGTTAATGAAGTTACAAGGAGATGAAAATAAAAATAGGTTGTATGCATAAGCACTGTCTGATTGGTGTTTGATTTTACCTTTGCTGAGTGCCGACAGAGGTGGGCGGGGTCTAGTTTTCTAGGTAGTCGGGAGGGATCTTAACCCAGCGCTACGCTACTGATATCCATGAATTCACATCACTTGCCTTTTGGTAGGCAACTCAATGTAAAATATTGCACGAAAACACCAGAAACCACTTTAGAGAGTGTGTGTCTGGAATTGGACACAGTTCCACTATGTGTGTAAAAGTTTCAGCACTGGAATAAACAACTGATTCATATGATCTGAAATTAATACTGTCAAGACCAGAGACTTTGGCCTCCAGATGACTCCAAACCAGTCAGAACCCAGAATGACAAGATTTTTTCAAGTCCAGTCTGGTCGGGTCCAGTCTGGCCGGGCTCATAGTGCGAAGCGGTCCAGGACTCACCAAGACTGAAATCTGAGAGTGATCCTGCAACAGCCAGTGGGAGTTCAGCTCCAGGGGAAAGAAAAGGAGAATGAACCAGTAGAGATCAACTTCCACTCATATAGATAGTTAAAAACACCAATTTTCTAACTGTATCTTCAGTGAACTGATCCTGGATGAATGAGAAAATGTTTTGAGTGAGTGTGATCCCTCCTCTTCATGTGTGAGACGCCCAGCGTTGTCCCGTCACCTAGTCTGCACAGCCACCCGATGGGACGGCATGCATTCACTCAAGACCAGTCGTTTAGTCTGAACCGCCTTCGCTGTGCAAGATTTGAAGATTTGAAGGTAGTCCGACCCAGACTGAAGATGAATCCAGTGTAAGAGGATCAGGCCAGACAGCTGTGTGGTTAGTTAGTTTAGGGAGAGTGTGTCAGTGTGGTGAGGTGAGGTGTACGGTACCTGGTAGTAGTACCCAGGATCCAGCGCTCCCAGCGTTAACTGCACCTGTAGATCGGCCGGATACAGTGGATTCTGGTCTGAAGTCATGTGACATGGGCTGGTGGGCTCCGGTACGGGACGAGTGCTGCCGCTGTCGATGATCACCAGGGAGACTGGCAGGGAGAGCGGTGGCTGGAGGGGAATGAGTCACAACACCAGCTGGCATGATGGAAACATTACAACAACCAGGACTGCTCAATATGGACAGAAAAAAACTGCAGTGGTCTTGGTAAATATTGCAATTTGAATTGCTACACGGTAAACACTGGAGTCATAATCTCATATTTTTTTGTGATAAGCAGATGTCCATTGATTAGCTAATAGATCTATTAGCTAACATGGACTTCTGAAAACAGGGAACAGTTTCCAGCACAATAAGCCCTGTCAACACAAAAACACACACACACACTTTTTTAGGCTGACATGAACTTTTATGACATGCTGTAAATTAAGTCACTGTAGGTTGTACCAAACTGGTTAAGTTAACGTTACTGTAAACGAGGACAGTAACTTGAATAAACTGAAATATTAGTAATTTATTTCTGTTTGTATTGGTGTCTTTTTGCCTTATGGTGATCACCAACTGGCGATTTGCCTACCTTTTATTTACCACTAAGTTAACGTTAGTTACATTACTAATGTTAAAAGCCTGTGACTAAACTTGGGTGGCTAGATATCAAACAGATATATTGACGTCAATAAAACGACTGACAACACAATTTTCCGTCGAGTTTAGCGGACAAACTTGCGGTAAATATCCTAACGTTAAATGTCTGTCCTTGTGTTACCTTAGCGCTGCAGGTCCCGGTGTGGGCTCGGTAAACACGGTCGTCTCGGCTGGCTGTCGTGCACTAGCTAGCGGGGTTAAATAAGGAAAGCCTCAAAACAAACTTGTGCTACTGTAACTTTAACCAAGCTAATCACCGTTTGGTTTCCTCGGAGCGGGTAATGTAGAGTAACGACAAACAGCAATTCAGCGAAAGCAGCAGGTTGTAGCTAACTAGCTGAGCGGTACTAATTAGCTGCCGTTAGCTAGTTAACGTTTGACTGTTGCCATAACGTTATAAATCGAACAATAACAATATGACAAGCTAGGTTACCGCTGGCTGCTGTATGTTGGCACACGCCTCTTTCCTTTAAAGTCTGCGCGTGTGTTTTTGTAAAACAGCGAGCCCCTTTCCGTCTTTCATTGATTGTGATCCAGCAACTTACCTGCCAACTTTCCTCTGCTTTAGTTGTTGTCAAGCTTGCTGCGGTGCGTGTGTGTGTGTGTGTGTGTGTGTGTGTGTTTTTCTGTGTGCGTGCGTAACTGCGTGTGTGTGTGTGCTGCTTCCAATCCTCCAGCTACCTGGCCAGATGTAAACAAACTTTTTAGTTGCTATGGGAACTGCATATTGCAACTGAACTGAATCTGAAAATCAAACTATTATTTTTAGTTTAAGCAGTGGTGGAAGAAGTACTGAGATCTTTTACTTAAGTAAAAGTAGCAATACAACAATGTAAAGATACTCCATTACAAGTAAAAGTCCTGCATTCAAAATCTTACTTAAGTAAAAGTACATAAGTATTGGCAGCAAAATGTACTTAAAGTATCAAAGTAAACGTACTCATTATGCAAACTGTCCCCATTTAGAGAGTTATATTTTTCATAAATTATTGGAATATTAATACTAATTTATTGACATACATGTACATGTAAGCATATTTTAAAGTTGTCAACATGAAGCTTAACAATTTAGCTATACTTTTGGGTAGTCTAATCTATAACAATGCTATTTTATAGTTATTTTATAAAGATGATCAAATGTTTTAAATATAAAATATTGATCTGAAAAGTAACTAGTAACTATATCTGTGAAATAAATGTAATGGAGTAAAAAGTACAATATTTCCCTCTAAAATGTAGTGGAGTATAAGTACAAAGTAGCATAAAATGGAAATACTCAAGTAAAGTACAAGTACCTCAAAATTGTACTTAAGTAGGCTACAGTACTTGTGTAAATATACTTAGTTACTTTCCCCCACTGAGTTTAATACACATAAAATCACTTTAAAATCGTCTTAAACAGAAAAAAAATGTAATGGGGAAAAAGAAATAACAACTACTTGCTTGGCTCCACTCTCACCCTTCATCCAAAAGATGGAGGATGCTTTGAAAATGATTCACACACTGCAGTAAATACCTGAATCTTTATTCACTGAAAAAAGTTGGGCTCATATTTACACATGGATTTTATCCTAATTTAGTGTTTCCCTCTAGCTAAGGGAGGCCTAATAGAATAAATAAAGGTATTGACAAAGGTGTAATAACCTTCAGAAAGAAAAGAAAAAGAGAAAAAAAAAGCTTGAGTATTAAATTATTATGATGCACAGAAAGGAGTCACATATATATAAAAAAAAACTTTCCAAATACACACTCAGGAATCAAGCTACTCCCATAAGAAAAAATGTCCAGGTGAAACTGTGCAGAGTTAGTGAGTGCCTGTTCAGGCTGAGGAGTGCTTTTATCTCAAATGTCTCTTGTAAAGCCTGTGATCAGTGATGTGGCTGGTGCCGAATGTGTAATCAGGAGTCTCTCAGCCCTATGTATGGATCCTCAAACAAGCCGGAGTCTGACGATATAAACACTCGGGCCCCATGGAGCACCCCGGGGTCCGTGTGTCCTCAGCGGCCCTCAGGTGTACAGGCTCCAGTAGATGGTGTTGAACAGCAGGTAGGAGAGGGGGAAGGCCAGGCGGGAGTACGAGTCGATCATGTAGCTGTTGCTGAGCAGCAGGTCCACGTTCTCACGCACCGACCGCTGGCGGCGGAGGCGGGTCCCCTCTGCGGGCGGGGCCTCCGGGTTCGGGTTCGGGTTCGGGTTCGGGCGCGGAGCCGCGAGGGGGTCGGGGGTCAGCGTCGGGACCATCCGGGGGAACGGGGTCAGCTCGATGTCGTTGTCGTGAAAGCAGCCGTCGAAGGCCATGGCCTGGCTGGCGTTGAAGGTGGAGGGGAGCTGAGAGAGGACAGAATTCAAAATGCTTTGTTGGCATGAATGTTACACAAACATTATTGACAAAGCGTTGGTTACAATGTTGAATATGATGGAATATATGACAATCAGTAAAAAATGATTTCTACCCACTCCCTTGTATCAGTAGTGTGTTGATGTGTGTGTGTTACCGTTAGGGTTAGGGTTAGAGACAGAGTGTGTGTGTGTGTGTGTGTGTGTGTGTGTGTGTGTGTGTGTCAGTATCCTAAAAAGAGCTAAAAGAAAGCTAAAAACGTAGGCTATCTCTTCACTTTAGCCTTTAACTAGCTTTCCTGATACAGGCCTGAAGCTCTTTTCTGCACTTTGCTTCACACTTATGCACTGCTGCACTTCTTTTAAAATGTTGTATTTTACTTGATTTTATGCATTCTATATACTCTATTTTTTTTACTTTCTTTTTATTATTATTCAGTGGGTTTTATTTTCCATCTTATGTTATGCATTCTTCATTTTTATCTTATTTTTACTATTATTATCAAGTGGGTTTTATTCTCCATCTTATTTTACATTAATTATGGTATTCTATCCCTGTTTTTATGCTCATTCTATGTCTATTTTCATGTGAAGATGCATTCTATGTATTCTATTCTTATCTTTATCTTATTTTCACTATTATTATCAAGTTTTATGTGAAGCACTTGGTGCATGTAATTTCTTTGTTGTAAAGCACTTTGAGCTGCATTTCTTGTATGAAAGGTGCTATACAAATAAAGTTTATTATTATTATATTATTATTATCCCTTTAGTGATGGAGCTGGGCTGCTGCTGTATTCAGCTCCCTTACCCAAAACCTCCACTTCACTGTGAGTACAGCAGATAGACCATCTGTATTCAACTAGTGGTTGTGTGCAAAAGTTGTATATGTAGGTTCTAAGATTATTTAAAAGCTAAAAGAGGGAAGTAATACAGAAAATAGATGAACATATTGTTATTAATCTATTTTACCATACATAGTACCATAGTATTTGTTATTGCATGTATACTGGCTCTGTGTATGTCCTAGTGTAATTTCTCTATGTGGCCAGTAGAGGAAACTGTTGTGCAAGACAAGTACTCATTCCCCACTGTTTTATCATTTTAACATTATTGGTGTGCATGTAAACATAACCAGTGTGTTGCATGGTCTAAGCCAGTGGTTCTCAACGGGGGGTCCGGGGACCACCAGGGGTCCTTGAGGGAGTTCCAGCAAATTGATGAATTGTTAAACTTCACCATTATTTCATTTATAAAAAGTTAACACATTTAGAGAATTAGAGAATGTAGAAGAATGACTGTTTTGATAGTTTCTCTGTTATCTCTCTACCTACAATACAGATAGTCATGGGATTCTGGACAAAATCAGATCTTACAATAAAAATATTCTCAGATTTGAGTTTGAGAGACAAAATCTCATCAAATGGGGGTTCGTGGCCCTAATGTGAACTAAATTAGGGGTCCTTGATATGAAGCAGGTTGAGAATCACTGGTGTGATCCTCTGTTCTCACCTTCCCCCTCTTCATTTTCCTCATCTCCTCCAGAGTGGTGCAGTAGTTCACAGCAGCGTACTCAATCACAGACAGGAAGACAAACAGGAAGCTGGTCCACAGGTAGATGTCCACCGCTTTCACATATGACACCTGGAGAACAAACACACACACACACACACACATATATACAACCACACGTGTATAAAACTTGAGCACACTGGGTTGAAATGCAGTCTGTGAGTTTTAGTTGCAGCACACAGTGAAAAGGCAGCCAACAGTTTGCAGGGTTTATCGACTTTCTGGAGGTTAACATAGCTATGAAATCAATGATGGTAATATGTACATGCAGTATAGACAGAGAAGCCCATGCAATCATTCTCTCTCTCTCACATACAAACACACACACACGCACAATACACCTATGCACATGTACACACACACACGTATGGCCAGGTTAAAGGAGAGGTTTGCTGATTTTGGACCTATATCGGTTGAAATGGCGAGCTGTGTTGACAATAAGTCCAAATGCGGATTGTCAAAACATCTAAATAAAACCAGTCATTTGTAGGCTGCACTCAGAGTTTAGAGGAAACACGACTCAGTTCCTCCATTACGCAACTTTCACTAATGAGGAAATCACAGAACTATTTTTCTCTGCCGCAGCACAGACCGCTGTGGGCGGAGTGATCTAGTTCTGGACGGTCAGGTCAGATTGTCAAGTCAAGTCAAGTCAAAGTTTATTTGTATTGCACATTTAAAACAACCACAGTTGACCAAAGTGCTAAACAGGCTTAAAATACCAAAATAAACGAATATAAAAGTAAATAACACATAAGAATAAAAGAAAACAATAAACATAATAATAATAAAAGAATTGCGGCACAATAGAAGATGAAGTCAAGGTGTCAAGCTCAACTCGAATTAAATGCCAACGAGAAGAGGTGGGTCTTAAAGGTTTCTAGGGTCTGAGCAGTTCTTATATGAAGAGGTAAACTGTTCCAGAGATTAGGGGCAGCCACCGCAAAGGCTCGGTCGCCTCTGTTTTTGAGCCTGGATCTCAGAACATCCAAGAGCATCTGGTTGGTCGACCTCAGTATTCTAACTGGAGTATGATGACACAAGAGTTCTGCTAGATAAGGTGGCGCCAGCCCATTTAAAACAAGCAATAAAATCTTAAAATCAATCCTGAAACGGACAGGAGCCCAATACTGGTGTTATGTGATCACGCTTTCTTTTTCCAGTTAGAAGACGAGCGGCTGCATTTTGTACGAACTGCAGACGACGAAGAGACGACTGATCTGCACCCACATACAAAGAATTACAATAGTCTAACCGAGAGGTAATACAATTTTTAATTTTTTGTATACTTTATTATCCCCATGGGGAAATTTGTCCTCTGCATTTGACCCATCCTATACACAACACTAGGAGCAGTGGACAGCCGCAGTACAGCGCCCAGGGACCAACTCCAGTTCTTTTTGCCAGTGCCTTGGTCAGTCTTTGATGGTGGGAGGAAACCGGAGCACCCGGCAGAAACCCACACAAACACGGGGAGAACATGCAAACTCCACACAGAAAGGACCTGGGACGGACCGGGGTTCGAACCCAGGACCTTCCTGCTGTGAGGCAACAGTGCCACTGAGCCACCGTGCCGTCCAAAAGCATGAAAAACTCTCTCGAAATCCTTGGGAGAGAGATAGGCCTTTACCTTGGCTAAAAGTCTTAACTAAAAAAAGCTAGTTTTGACAACTGAACTAATCTGTTTATCAAATTTGAAGGAGCTGTCAAAAAGATTGTAAACAGTAGAATTCGGTAGAAGACGATCCGCTGAGTGGAAACGGTGCAGTGCTCTCCAGGCCGTGGAGAGAGATACGTCGGCCGGTCTCCAGATCGTTTTCACAGACTGACTTTCTGGAGATATTCTGACAAACAGTTTGGACTTATTGCTGCAGCAAGAGGCAGTGGAGCTGCTTCAACTGACAGCTGACTGGAGACAATACTGACTGGAGACGGAAGAGACTAATTATATATAGGTTTAAAATCAATAAATGTATCCTTTAACAAACTTACAAAACCAGGAGAGGTGATATGTATGTGTGTTATAGACTAAAAAGAGCCACAAAAGCATACAAAACACACTCAGAGGCCTACCTGAAGGCCTCATATCCCCACACACACAAACACTCTGTTACCTGAGGCATGGAGGAGGAGACTCCTGTGATGATGGTGGACATGGTCAGCACGGTGGTTATGCCTGCAGGGAGGACCGGAGCGCTGTGTTTACCTCACAGCATGTTTGTTTTCACAGACCTGACATGACCTCTAACATTTGGCGGTGCTTTTTTCCAAAACCTGGCCCCTTTGTCAACTTACCTGTTAAGTAATGACAAGGGCCGGCTCTGAACTGCCGGAGGCCCAAGGCAAAATTTTCTGTGGAGGCCCCCTTTTGAGACAAATCCTCCCCGCCATCAAGCAGTAAAGACTGAGTAAATCATTTGTGTTTAAAGCACTGTATTTTTGTTAGCTATTATAAGATAGAGCTCATGAATATCAAAATAAAATGTAATAAATACGAAGGTGAATGTGTCTCTCTCCTCTTGTGTGGATATGAGCTTAAAATGAGGACTTTCAAGACTGCAGTGACAGAACGGTGATGATGTCACTTATCTTGACCAAGACTGGGACTTTTTTGTCCGGCTCACTATCTGTCTGGGTCCTCTGGCCTTGTGGCTTGTGGTTCTACCGCCTCAGTTCTGCCTAAGAGTTTCGGCATTGTTCCTATCAAATGTTGCATATGTGTCGACATTAAAATATCAGAAAACAACAGACTGGAGAGCAAAAAGTGAAATCCCACTGACTGCAACCAGTAACGTTGCTCTTACACTTGACTTGTAGGCCTATTTGTCGTCAGCGTACGCCAAAACTGGGTGGCCGGGCTCTACTCCTCTGGTTGTCACGTCACATCACGTCACGTGCTGCATAACAACCAGAGGAGTAGATTTGGCGTACGCTGATGACAAATAGGCCTACAAGTCAAGTGCAAGAGCAACGTTACTGGTGATGATGCAGTATGGCTCCACCAAAGATAATGATGTGTTTGTAATGATGGTTTTAACAGTTAACCATTGCATGTGGCATTTCAAATAATTGTGCATTTACACTAATTTAGTTGCTTTATCTGCAGATAAGTGGTAGCAGCTGCAGTTAACACTACTAGCTAAGTAGCTGACATAGTTTCCTTGCTATGCAGTGTAGGCTAATAACAGGAGCTTTGTTCAGCCAGACAGCAAAATATTCAATCAGTCACTAAATTTAGTCCAGGGAAGTTGGGCTGGAAGAGGTTTAAGAGATAGTAACGAAAATAGATGCACATTTTAAAGTTTAATGACAGGTTTAACTGATTTGTACTATTGTGTTGTTGTAAAATTAGTTTTCTGTTAATATTTTACTGGATTCTATCAGAACTTTGTCAAGTTAATTTAGGCTAGTTGTAGAGAAGGTATGTAATGATTTACAATTTAGAGTAGTATTATGCACAGTCAGTGGGATTTCACTTTTTGCTCTCCAGTCTGTTGTTTTCTAATATTTTAATGTCGACACATATGCAACATTTGATAGGAACGATGCTGAAACTCTTAGGCAGAACTGAGGCGGTAGAACCACAAGCCACAAGGCCAGAGGACCCAGACAGATAGTGAGCCGGACAAAAAAGTGCCAGTCTTGGTCAAGATAAGTGACATCATCACCGTTCTGTTAACAGTTCAAAAGCCACTGCAGTCTTGAAAGTCCTCATTTTAAGCTCATGTCCACACAAGAAGAGAGACACATTCACCTTTGTATTTACTACATTTTATTTTGATATTCATGTGCTCTACCTTATAATAGCTAACAAAAATATAGTGCTTTAAACACAAATGATTTACTCAGTCTTTATGCAGTATGGTGGAGCCATACTGTAAAAGATACATACTCCAATAAGAACTGTTTGTTTTTTTCGACTGTAGAAAAAAAAAAAGGGCTGCGTGAGGCCCTAGGCCTATAGGAGCGCCGGCCCTGAGTAATGAGAACATAGACACAAAATATCATCCATGTGTCCCCGGGAGATTATGGCCCCGGGGCTCCATGCTAACACTTTAGCATACACTATGTTCGGTGATAGTCAGCCAATAGTTTTATCTCAAAAGTGAGAAAATGAGAACTGTAGCAGCTCTAAAGCTAAATGGTAAATAAGCGTACATGATCTGTGGCCAAGGCTGGTAGTTTTGTGTAGGAGATTGGTGAAATTTACACAAATATGATTGAAAAATAAAAGTGTTTTGCACTCTTCTTTAAAAAGACACCTACAGCATCAGCCTGTATAGCTATTATTCTAATTCTACTGAACTGTGGGGGTCCTAGCCTGTTG
>NW_027279719.1:0-132500 GCF_046629955.1 Centroberyx affinis
TACAATTTGCACTAAAATTGTGTTGTTACACGCTTTTAAGTACATTGTGTATTAGGAAGAGTTTCAGTGCTTACAGAGTATGGTTGTGTACAAACAATCATTTTCAGTTTTCAAAGGTTAATGATGGAATGAGGCCATTGTAATAACCAATGTTGATGACCTGATTTTCCAGAGAACATCCTTTGGCACTGTATTGGTAAAGGGGGAAAAAATGATGAGAAGTTATGGGAGATTTGAGGGAATGTGGGGATGTATATATGTGGTGGTGTTACACAGATGGTCTGGGAGCCATGTGTTGTGTGCCATCCCTGGGCCTTAGGTGTGGCTTATTACCACGTAAATCATGTCGAATGGTTTGTATCAGCGACAGACCGGGTTTGGAGAGTCCCTACTGCAATTCATTTCAGAGTTTCTAGGACACAAGGTCAGTACAGTTCTACAGTGATCTACTTGAGAGAGCTGATCGGGAGAGGAAGAACGAGGTTACTGCTGTTCCTTCCCTTTGATCAGCCACCGGACTGAGAGTGTTGGAGTTACAGTAGATCTGTGGTAAAACACTCAAGGAGAAAAATGCCACTTTACAATCACTTGAAAAGCAAAAGGACAGAGATGAGTACAGCTACGACAATACCTATAACAGTACAAATTTACCTTCACAATTTAACCAAGCAAGTGATTGTAAAGCTTGATTTCACTGAGTCCTTGAGTGTGAAATGAAATGCATATTAACTACACAGCAAGGAAAAGACTAGTCAGGTGAATAGGAGCTACAAGAAAAAGAGAGGACAGAAAGGAGAGAGAGAGAGAGAAAATAAGAGAGAATATATGAGAACCAGGTTTTATTTACCACGTTCTAGCTTCATATCTGAGAACCGTGAGAGCAGCAAAATGGTGGGTGGGGAGGACAGGGGCATGAGGGGTAAAGGGGTGAAATGGGCATAGTGAATGTGGTGTAGGGGAGAGAAAGACAAAGAGAGATGCAGTGAGTCCTGTGATCCCGAGGTTGTCAGAGGATGATAAACAGTTTCATACATCAACAGTCAAAATGCTATAATTCATCTAACACACTGTCATCCTGTTTGTACAGTACACACTCACAGATACACACACCTGTATGCAGGCATCCATAACAAGGCACACTCAGACACACACAAAAACATACAACAGTGGTTATTTCAGAATAAACACTTAACTAGACACTGCAACTACAAAAATGACAGACTGAATCATAAACCAATGCAAAACAAAGTACTACAACCTTTACTGATAGTACACTTTGTAACACACTGAAAAGAACAAACATGTTGAAACTTGTGTGTGTTTGTGTTTGTGTGTGTGTGTGTGTGTGTGTGTGTGTGTGTGTGTGTGTGTGTGTGTGTGTGTGTGTGTGTGTGTATGCAAATGGAGGAGTCCAGGTTGGAGTGTGTGTGTGGCAGTGGGGTGTTATAGAGTGTACTCACTAGTGCCCTCCTCTGAAACCATCCCAAGCCCCTCGGCCTTGTTCTGTCTCTCAAATGCATTCAGGTCCAAAACGCTGTCAACATCAAATAAACAGTCAGTTTAATATTAATAACATATCAATAATTTTACTTACGCAGCCCTATTCAAAACACTGGTACAAACCTTAACAAACACAAACCAAGTAAAATGTCAACAAAAATCATTTACTTTACAGCTGTCTGTTAAACATCCCATCATAGTCAATTCCTGAATATCCAGGGTAAAACTTTACAACACCTAGTGTAATAACCTGTGTATTAATCTTTGCAAATAGGTATATAAAGTATTATTGTGTACTTACATACTTTAACATACAAAGGCTAATACTGTAAACTGCAATAACGGCATAGCAAAGTAAAGTGTTACCCTACTCAGTACACTGAGGCACAATCACATTGCTTGATTGGACAGTATTAAACAATGACTACACTGATTTTGCCTGATTGATGGATAACTGTTGTGGGGAGTCTGATGTGACAGTGAGTGAACCCACCTGCAGGTCTGCATCAGAGCCTGAACGCTAAGGAAGAATCCCACATCCTTTTTATCCTTCAGATAGTCCAGCATTCTCTGCACACAGACAGGAAGAAAATAACAAACATTTTCTTCACGACAGCAATACGCTTAAGAAATTAAGAGGGTGAATAGTATTACTGTTAGACTGAAAGGAAGACAATAGAAACAGAGGATGTGGCTAAAACAAAAGATGATTCATACAGAGAGCAGATTGTAACCAAATGGAGAGGATATTTGGAAAGAGATAAATAAAAGGCTCAATGGCTCCCTTCACCTGCTGTGCATTTGAATGAAAGGCTTGAAGATAAATACTTTAGCAATAAGACATGAGAGTTTTACAGTGATTTTAACACAGCTTAGAGGCAATCTAGTTCTAGTACAAGTGGAAAATTGTGGTTAGTGCATTAATTTTAAAATTAACAACTGCCAAATTATATATATTTCTAAAGCTATGTAAAACACTATTACGCTTCATTCACCTGCTGTACATCACTGTTGCCTCCATTGAGGATGGAGATTCCCAGTTTGAGTGTGGAAGAAACCATGGCTCCGGGTTCGCCTGAAACAAGGAGACACGTTAACAATGTGTAATCCTTTTTGTTGTCTATCGCAGTGGTTCTCAACCTAGGGGACGGGACCCCTCAGGGGGTCGAGCGGCAGTTTTTGGGGGCTCTCAAGATCATTTATAGGATAGGATTTCTACTATACAAATTTATTATCATGTTTATTTTTCTGATTTTTCTCTAATTTTTGCTTTTTTCTTGTGAAATGCTGAATAGTTTTAAGCCTCTAGGCCTCCTCAGATAATGAAATAATTAAACTTGGGAAAAATCATTCTTTGGTTGAACTATTCACCACTCTACATATGCAGCCTGTGACAGGGGTCGTGAGTGGGCATTACTTTTGTTTTAAGGGGTCACAAGCTAAAAAGGTTGAGAACCACTGGCCTAGTGCACAAGGATTGGGGGATGAGGGAGCACTGTGTATACGTGTGTGTGTGTGTCTCAGGGACACTGTGGCTACCTTTGCAGGCGCTGATCATCTGCAGCACCATCTCTGCAGCCCCTCGGTTGTGCAGACGGGACTGCTGGTACAGAAGCCTCTGTTTCTCCATCTCCTTTTCCTGTGGGAGAGAGGCAGGAGGACAGCTGTAACCCTGCCAACCAGGCCCGCACTGCCCCCCGCACTCACACCGCACTCACTCTAACAATCTGTGCACACACATACGTACACATGCATGCATACCCACCCACATACACACACACACACACACACACACACACACACATACAAACGCTCTCTCTTTCTCTTCTTTGGGAACACAATGTGTATTAGTGATGGAAGTTGTTATTCCAGCTCTTGACATTTGCCAGTGGCAGCAAACGTTTGACGACAGCAAGCAGGCCGGCTGCTCTTCCAGAGCGTGGCACACAGGTCATACACTCCTATGGGGTAGTACAGTAGTAGTCTGAGTAACATTGACAGCATGCACTCCTCCCACCTCCAACAGTACTGCTCAGCACTGCTCTATCTCATGGCCTGTAGCTCTACACCGACATGCTACCAGTTCTCCTATGAGAAAGGCATGGTTCCTCTTCGTTCAGTCAGTTAAAGCAGGTGTAAACCTGAACTGAAAGTTCAGAGGCACGAGCATGTACTTGAAGTACATGAGGATGAGGATCCTATGAGGATCTAAACAGTGCCAACAGGAAGGTAGAACAAGATGTATGATCCATTACATTTGTGACTAATCTGTAGCTAATGCTATAAAATTTAGTATGTGTACAAAAAAAAAGTGGGGCTGGGCAATAATTCAATATTATTGCTGATTGTCTTTCAATAGAATCGTATCGTGAAAAAATAATGATATTGAGTTATTATGATACACAATTGTGTTGTCTAATGATAAAAAGCAAATACTGTTTGAAATCTCTCACAAAATGAGATCTGAAACAATTTGAACATCAATTTGATTATTTAACATTAGATTTTGCATATGTTTGTATATATTGTTATATATAAATATTGAAATAATTTCTTATGATTATCATGATATTAATTTTGTCCATATTGTCCAGCCCTTCAAAGAACTACACAATATGAACTAACTGTAAAAGAGTGTGTGAGCCTCCAACAATCTTGGAAAACTACTATACTACTGTTATAACTGTATAAAACCACAAATACTGTACTGTACAATGCTATACGATACAATACTATATACTATGCTATACTATACTATACTATACTATGGGTTAGGGCTAACCCTAACCCTATAGGACACTATACCACTGCCTCTGTAACAAATAATACATACTGTATAACTGCTATTAACAACCATCCTGTTGACAAAAGAGATTAAATATGACCCACCCACAACACACAATGCCAAAGCCCCCACCCAAAGCACCCACAACTCTATCTACCCTCCCTCCGCCCCCCTCCCTCGTAGGCCTGACCATGTGTTATAAAACATGATGGAGAGATCTTTCTCTAGTTACAGAGGTTCTCCTCTCCGTATAGAGCAACTATGTGTCTGTATTACAATACTTTGAGGTGAGTAAAGATGGGTTGTGTGTGTGTTGTGTGTGTACGTGTGTGTGTGTGTGTGTGTGTGTGTGTGTGTTTGAGTGAGTGCTTGCGTGAGTGCGTGTCTGAGTCGGGAACAGTGTATGTCTGGCTGACTGTGCAGGCTTTTACTGTAGTCCATTGGTGAGTACAGAGAGGGAGACTTGTTAATGAAGTCCAATTCAAAGTAAAGACAAACAAAATCAACAGATGACTCGGGGGTTGTTAGAGCTCAAACCAGAGTTACCAGATGAGTCCAAATGGGTGAACATAGCCCAACTAGTGGGTGAGTACGGGGACGAGTGAGTTGGGAAAGGGCGGTGCAAGTCTAGGAGAGGTGGACTACAGACTGGCCACACACACACGAGAGATCAGCACAGGAGAGCTGGTTCTGCTGTTAGGAAACCTGCTGCATGGCTCAGTTTCCATAAATAGCAGCTCAATTAATTCTTGGAGGGCAACATCACTTTTCTGAATACCTAGCTAGTGCTAAATATAAATGTGTGTGTAACAATGTTCAATGGATGAAAATAACCCTAAGTAAGAATCATCATTCAACCCATTGAAGGAAGCTTTACATTATACTAAGTACACACTACACTAACTGGGTGTAATGCTACCTTCCAGGAGAAGCAATGGATTTCTACAATATCACAGCGTCCAAACCTGGATTTTGGTTTGAATAATGAGTGAGATATTTATTCTGTTATCGTTCATTCAAATCATGTGACTAATGCTAAAACTTTAGATGCACATCAGGTTGGAATTTGTGATTCTTAAGTCAAAAGCAGCTAGAAGAGACTCTGCTGCGTATTTTGACCTGGGTTTCATTTTGTTGTCTTTAGCTGCACCATCTCTCTGCACTCGAGTCATGCAATTTAGGAGGGGAACACAAATCAGACTACTGGGCAGAGTCCAGCAAAGGAATGCACAAGTCAGTCCACCATAGCAGGAGATAGAGGAAACAGAGAAGTGGTGAGTGAGTGAACGAGAGAAAGACTGGCAGAGGAAAGGAGGAGATGTGGCAGCGGGGGGGAGTGTGCGGGGTGTGGTGGCTGGGTGTGGTCACTCAGTGCGCGGGGAGTTGCTTCTCCGCTGACTCCCCTGTCCCCCTTCCCCTGGTCCCCCCATACCATCTCTGTCTGTCGCACCTCAAAGGACGGCTCCTCCCCCTCCTCCTCTCCCCCTTCGTCCTCCTCACCAATGTGGCAGCTCTGGAGGGAAACAACAGAGCCATAGTCAGGAATCGTATACAGCTCTTCTCATGAAATTACATAAGATCTAGTGCGGTAAGTGATTCCAACACAGTCTTCCATTACAAAATTTCGTGAAATGAGCATGAATTCTGAAACACAGGTTGAACATTAGTGAAGATTATGTTCCGCCACCATGAAAGGATTATGTGACAACACTGGAACAACATTGTGCTTGTCATGTGATAAGGTTAGATAATGTTAAAGTTTAGGCAAGTAAAACAACTTCAGTTAAGTTTGTGGTTAAGGTTAGGAAACTAAAACAATTTGGTTAAGGTTAGGGTAAGATTGGTATTGCTTATGGTTAATTAAGAAAAACTGCATTCACACTAGAAAATTTTGAGTTGGGAATTGAATATTGGAATTGAAAGTTGGAGTTGATGGCACATGTAAACCTCCACATACTTACTTCCCTCCACAACTACTGCCTATTTCTAGTCATGTCTGGGTGGGGAAATGTATTTCTTTCAGTTTTTGTCCACAGAGCACTTTATTTGCATCTTATTACATTGTGTTCATTTCATGAAATTTCGTGAGACCAGGCTGCTGATTCAGCAGCCATGCGGGAGCCTTACCTTTGCCATAATATCAGCATAAGACATGTACAGGTGGTCAACGTCAAGTTTACTGTATTGAGACAACAGAACAGAAATCATGGTGAGTCTTACTGAGGAACAGGTCACAAAAGTAAATCTTAAAGGAAGCGGCACGAGACGCTCTTACGTCTTTTCTGTGAGAGCGGTGCGACTGAAATGAAGAATCAGCTGATGAAGGGGGTCAGGCTTTGTCTCTGTCTCCTCTTCCTCTTCCTCCTCTTCCTCCATGGCTTTCTAATTATTGGAGGACACCGTAAAAAAGTGACTCAGCAAAAACTGCAGAATATGCCGTGGAGAATATGCCACCATATGCCACAGAGGTCAGGGGAGACTGACTTACCGATAAGTCGTCAATCATCTTGTCCTCAAACGAGTAACCCTCAGTCTCTAACCAGTTGCGCTTGTATCCATCCAAGAACATGTTGGACCCCCTGTGCCTGAGAGGAGAGATCATTCACTCTTACTGCATGTGGTTCTTGTGTTTGCTTTTAATTTTCCTATAGATAATTTCTGTATATGGAGTATGAAGAGAATTATTACCTGGGGATGTTGTACAGGGGGGTCATCCTGAAACAGGCCACCACTGCCCTGCGACGCTGTTTGGACAGCAGCTTGTGCCACACCATCTTCTTTGACTTGAAGGGATGCTCCGTCTGAGGGAACAAACAACTCAGATGTGCTCTACTGGATAAAACGCTTTCTGTGCATATACTGTATATTTGTATTTATTTACGCAGGAAAGTTGACCGAGCATGTTTGCCCTTTTTTAGCAACGCCCTGCTTCACATTCACACATTTATACACATTCACACCTGGGATCTGCTCAGTACAACCACTTCTACTGTTGGTTAAAGCTACAACTTTGCATTTTGGCGATCCAAAATGGCAGCAAGCTAGTCCAGCTTTCTCTGGACGGAGTGCTCACTCACTGTTTAGGAGACAGTTCTATTTTTTTAATAAAATGTTGCCTTGCACAGCCTTGCTCAAGGGCACGTTGATAGTAATTATTGAGGTAGAAGAGGGCGCTTTTACTTTCCCCACCAACATTTTCCCAGCTGGTCCAGGGATTCAAACCAATGAACTTCTGGACACAAGCCCATTTCTCTAACAATTAGGCAACCACCGGCCACCAAAATATGTGTACAGCTTGTATATAGTAATGTGTGCTTCCATACAGAACACCGGAGTTGTGTGTATACTCACCACCTCAATGTGGTAAAGGACAGCTGACACCTCCTGTACCCTTTTCACCACCTTTTCAGGATCCTCGGCATCCTCAGCCTTCCCAGACATCTCCTTATACAGAGACATCTGCCAGCGCATCGCAGGGTCTTCCACCTGGAGCCAAGGGTCAGATACTCAGTGTATACTGTATACAGAGATATTTACAGGTCTTTAAATCTTTAAAACCTTTAAGAAAGCCATCTCACCTTGCCCTGCAGATGCAGATTGTTCTGCAAGAACTCCCTCACCTCCTCATCTGTGTCTTTCTGTAAGGGAAGAGGCACAGATACAGAGGACATTCATAATTCATTCATTTATTCAAGACATTCAAAAAGAACATACAGTTCAGTAGAAAACCGCAACATATGTTTGGGGGTTTTAGGCTGTTGAACCTGGGTAAATCTTATTCTACAGGTAAAACTTTTTATATCAGAAAATGATTCAAAATGCACTTTTTATGCAAAAATGAATAATTTATACAAAATAATTTATTGACCCCTATCATGTAATATAACATTTTAAAATTCTGAATGCAAAGATCAAGAATCTATGAAAAACTATCTCCCATAATGTGCTTGCTTCTCCATGTTGGGTCACAAATACAGTGAGTGAGTTGGCTTCAATCACGGCACAGTACCAGCGAGTATCTGATCTTGGCAAGATTGATGAGCTCCTGGTCTGCAGGAGAGCACATGTTGAGGCCGATGGGGAGCATCTTCTTCAGCGCCGCTACGATGAGGGAGGTCTGCACCGAGTAGCGGTCACCCCGCCGCTTCTTCTTGGTACGCTCCTGCTCCGAGCCGCCAGACTATGGAGAGAACGGAAGGGTCAGACTGATCCGTCAATCCATCACTGTCCGGTCTACCTGACACATTAAAACTTACCTTTTCAGAAAATATTTTGGTTTAAGGCGAGTATAAAAGGTGAGGTATAAGTACTTCTAACACAAATCATAATTGGAAATTGATAAAATGAGATGGCAAGAGAAACCCCTTCCCCGTTCATACCGGCTACTCCGCGCAAAACCACAACATGCTGAAAATAAAAGTGAATCACTTACTAAGATGAAAGTTAAACAGATCTACAACTACAGCAATTTATTCTCCCAAAGTCAAGCCTTTCAGTATCAAAAGTGCAGCTTGTTCTTGTGGGTCTTTCAGGTGCTTCATTGCTACGTCAGCTACAGTAGTTACACACAATGCAGCCTCACTGTTAGTAGTGCAGTGGCCGGATGGGGCACATCCCATCCTTTGCACAGCACACAGAACAGCACAAGTCTATGGGGTCGGCTCCATCGCCCTGGAGCTCTTCTCACACACTCCGGTCCTGAGGCTGCCAATGCTCATTACTGACTGTTGTCTGGCCCTACAGCACCCCCACTGCCCTGTGTGTGTGTGTGTGTGTCTGTGTGTGTGTGTGTGTGTGTGTGTGTGTGTGTGTGTGTGTGTGTGTGTGTGTGTGTATTGTGGGCAGAGCGAGGCGTTGTAATGATCAGGCAACAGAAGCTCACTACAGTAATGCCCATATGACAGCCAAGGAGAGGAGGTTTTCTTAGTCAGCAGTCTTACTATCTGTCTTACAGCAACCATGTGAAACATCAATCAAACACTGATTAGATATTCAATGATTTAAATCATTTAATGGTGTCAATAAATTAGACATGGAGGAACAATTCAAGTTAGTAAATATGATGAGGGCTATCCAGGGATGTCAAGCTAACTTTGATTCCCCGACAAACATGACTAGCTACGCTAATGATGGAGCGAGTGAATCTAATGATGACAGCAGGGGATGGTATGGATTTTGGGTGTAAACATGGAGTGAAAAAAAAGCCAATGGGGGTAAGGGAAAAAGAGAAGGGCGATTAAGAGTTCCCCAGCGCAGGAATCTTTACCACTACAGCTGAAAGAAATACAAGCGTCAACAACCAGATTACAACATCGCAGACGGCACAGTAGCATGGGCTCCATATTGTATCCAACAAGGACCATCTAAAGACAAACTTTATTTATTAATCAAACAAAACAAATAGGGTGATGGCACTCGGCTGCAACAGTGCGTACTTCAAATCAGATACGCAACCGCTCAACCGAGTGCCATGAAACCTCTCACACCACTACAATCTACAGCAAAGAGCTTTCATCAAGCCGCTCGAGACCCCTACTCACACACACACACATACACACACACGCACAGAAACACAGAAATAATCACCGCTAACATACACACAACCACACTTATCACTCTAGTACAATCATAGAAATCCCACTTTAAGACAACATTCTTACATCTATAAGTTGTTTCAGCTGAATCTACATTGTACAGTATATCACTTCAACAGTATCACTAGAAATGTGCAAAAACATGTTATTACCAGTGTGTATTCTTGTGTGTGTGTATGTGTGTGAATGTAAGTGTGTGTTTAACCTTGTTTGTGTGTGTGTGTGTGTGTGTGTGTGTATGTGTGTGAAAACTGGGGTCTGTGTGTGAGGTGCTGTAGTGCGGTAGTCCGAGGGAGAGCTTGATGAAATGCCTCCCCAGTACTCAGGGTGCCATGCGATCAGCACAGCGCTCGTGCACAAACACAATCTAACCTCTCCATCTCCGGCCTAGAGGCCCAGCGTCCAACCCCCGACACAGGACATAAGGAGAAAACACAGTTAGCAACACTCCTACTGCTGGCTAAGGACTGTAGAAAGCCGCTGACTCTGCTGCTCCAGGCCTTCAGGAACGTCCTGCAGGTGGACGTATTAATTATCTAATAACTAATCTTTTTATTTTTACATTGTAATCATTTAGCTGACGCTCTTGTCCAGAGCAACTTACAATGTGTGTAAGCTTATTAATTTCCTCGATCAGTAACTTTACAAGCAACCAATAGTAAGGATTGTAAGGGTCAGAGCGCCCTGACAAAAAATACCAAAATATTCCTGTAACCCTAATGATATAAAATAGAGAAGTAGGAGGAAAAGAAATAAGAGCTGAGGAAAGACGTAGAAAGGCTTTTTGCTTTTTCAGTCTTAATCGTGTAACCTCTCCGCAGCATTTCCCTGCTAGGAATGGGAGGTGTTAGTGAATTATTCATTATTAGAGTTTAGTGTCTTAATGTGTTACAGCTTAACTTATGGAGTAAGTATTTTAAAACATCTTATTCAATAATGAGTGGGCTATGTTTATTTGGCGATATGTCTGTTTGTCCACTCTCACCTTGCTCATCTTGCTCTTACTGTCAGCGGTGAGGAAAGACATGTTGTTGATCTCGTTCATCACCACAAAGTTCTGCTCCTCTCTCTTGAAGTTCTGTAATGGATAATGAGAGGAATTTGCTTGATAACCGAGGAGCAAGCCAACTCAGCGAGAGAGAAAAAGACATCTAGCAGAGCAAGAAAGAAAAAGAGAGGAAACCACAAAGAATAAGGAAGAGGAGAGTAGGACAGGACACTCACATGAGATTTGGACCAGAAGATGAAGACCTCTCCCACCATCCTGAAGAGTTCCTCTGCGTCTGGGTCTGGACAGGTCAACCACCTCGCCCTGAACAACGACAGATATGGATTAACTCAGTACAAATACAACTACAGTACAACATACTGTACATACTTACTGCTCCATGTAGCATCATGTGTGTGCTTAAGATGTATCAAGCCCAAGACAGTGCCTGACCATATAATAATACTAATAATGATACTTATATTACTAATAATACTAATACTTATAATAAGTATAACAACATTACTACTACTACTTCTACTACTACTACTACTACACATAATAATAATAATTGTAATAATAATTGTAATAAATAAATACATGCATAATGAAAGAAAGAAATGAAGTAATAAATAAATAGGACTTCCAGCAAACAAATTACTGTTACTACTAGTACTACTAGTACGACCCCCACTATAGCCGCCCCCACTGTGTTTCGTCACATGAAATCCCAAATACTATTACTACTACTACTACCACTGCAACAACAAAAAAATTTAAATACAAAAATAATTAGAAGAAGAAGAAGAAGAAGAAGCAGAAGAAGAAGAAGAAGAAGAAGAAGGATATGTCAATAAATAATGTTGTGTCCTGTCAAATTGTCCTTGAGCAAGACACTGAACCGCTGCTCACTCATTGTCTTGTAAGTCACTCTGGAGAATAGTGTCAGCTAAATTAATAATAATAACACTAGACGGCTTTAAAGCAATAGCAAAATGTGCAGTCCACCTTAGGATGGCAGGTTTTGTCTACCTGTTGTTGTCCACGTAGCGGATGAGCAGGGGGTAAAGGGCGTACAGGTCTCGACACAGCACAGCGAACTCGTCTCTGATGGTCCCGTCTTCACTGTCCACCTCCGACTTGCCCTCCATGCGCAGCTGCTCCTCCTCGGCAACCACCTTCCCGGAGCGCTTCTTCAGCTTCTCCATGGTGGGGATGAAGTGGGACTTGAGCATCTCCGGCTTCGCTCTGCTCACAATGGGCTGGGCGAACACTGGACATGGGGCACACAGGAATCAATGGTAATCGACAGCAGTTATAAAGGCGCAAGGATTCATTCTAAAACGAGACGTACAACATGTGGAAATAGTTTTGTCTATGCTCATAAAATTATTGTTGGCATGAAAGTAAAACTCATTATGGAAGCTTATTTAAGTTGTTGGCAAGACCATATCCAAGAAACATGTTTGATTCACAAACTGATCTAATACAGAACCACAGAGGATCTCATTCTGAAAAAATAAACCCGTAATTGGCTTTGCATCACAAATCTCCTAGCAACCACGGCTGGCACTATCATGGAGGATAGTGGATAAATAATGGTGAACAATACAACAACCAGGCTAGAAAAAGAGAGATACTTGAAAGAGATTGTTGTGGTGAGAATGTAGGTCCATCCAATAATGTTATAAGTAAAACGAATTTAGTAATGCAACTGATAACCTGCAACTACTACAACAGGACAGTGATAGTAGATGTTCACAGCCACTATCGCCCAAAAGCTGTGGACCTCCACTATAGCTGCCCCACTGTGTTACGTCACTTGAAAGCCCTTGATTGTGAAATCCCTGCTCACTGACCTGCCAATCTCTTCATCCAGGAGGCCTCGTCTATACCCAGGTTGTTGACCACGATCTTCATGATGCTACCCAGCAGCTGGTTGAGCTGCTCGGAGGTGACGGAGGTGCAGATCTGGCCCTCCAGCTCAGGGAAGTTCTCTGGGCCCCTCTCCCACCAGCGGGGCAGGTAGTTACACAGCATGGGCAGGGTGATCTCAATCACATGGGGCATCTCAGTGTAGCGAGCCCCAGACTCGGACAGGTCGCTGATCTCCTTCATTAGGACCTCCAGCTCTGGGATGTCAGGGCACAGCTCCTCCACTTGGTTGGGAAGACCCAAAACTGAAGGACAAGAAAGAAGCAGAGAGAGAGAGAGGCAGAGAGGGAACGCTGAATTATTAACACACCCTTAAGATTTTAATCTTAGTAAAATATGAGTGTGATGTTGTGTTGGGGAGGAAAGCAAGACAGAATGCTAAAACCCACTGGATCTCTCTCTGGGTGTCTTGGTGGTGTAAACAGAAAATGCGTTGAACTCGTTGAGCTCTGGCTCGAGGAAGGCAACTGGCATCGCAGCTGCCAAATGGGCCAAACACTCGCCCAGAGCTGGTCGCTGTCTGCACAGGAGAAAACCACAAAAATTCTCTCACAAAAAGTCAACGCACAATCAAAGACACAAAGTACACACCAATGCTTCAATCAAATCCCATAGTAATGTAAAGTGGGGCAGGAAACTAACTTTTCTACTGGCAACAGTGGCAGTTAAATCCCCAAATTCACCAGCCATTTCCAGTATTTTACCAGACAATTGCACTTTTAGAACAGAATACGACTCCAAATGATGGTTGGTTACGTACCAAAGTGCCTGGTAAAACAGACAAACTTATTAACAACAGTAAAAACACACCACCCTGCTGGACAGTAGATTCGTTCTTACATACATTCATAGACTCAGAGGTATCTACTCACTTCTCTGCATGCGGGGTCTTGACAGTGCCCAAAGAGTAGATACTGCACATTATACGATAGCAGGATATCTGCAAGTCGTCCACTGAGGATGCAGAGGAGAGAGGCAAAGCGTTAGCGTTGAGTCATTCCTCTGGGTCAATGAGTCAAGGAACAGTGAAGGGCCAAATATAAAATGCTGAGTCATGAATTCAGGGGAGAGAAGCACTCCACTCACTCATGACGTCATCTCCAAACTGGTGCTGGGCGATGTGGTCGAACAGCGAGGTGAGGACCGGCAGCAGGGCAACGGTGGTGTAGTTGATGTTCTGCGACACACCCTTTACCTGTAGCACACACAGATAGATAGAGATCAATTCAAGGAAGATGATGCAGAGTGAAAAACAACTCGATGTGAAATGCCAGAGGCTGTTTCCGACCTGGTTGCGACTGGACACTTTGCCCAGCTTCAGATTCTCAACCATCTTCTCGATGTCGTCCGCAGCGCTCTCAAAGAACTGACGCAAGCCAGCCTTCACAATCTCAGGGCCTGATTTCATCACAGTCCTTGGAGAGAGGGAGGTAAAAGAATAGGCAAACAATGAAATACATCATTTCAGTTTCCACTGTCTTGAGTAGATACCCAATGGGACGTGATGTGAACAGATGGTGGGTACCTGGCATCCAGTGATCGTGATAGGATGTGCAGACAATTGACCACCGCAGCTGCATCCGTTCCTGAAAACAGCACAAAAAATAAATTATCACAGCTGTCCCACGCATCCAATTTCTACAAGAGCTGTATCAATTTACTGTGACGGGCAGATTCATTCAGAATACAAGAGGAGTTAATTATAATAAATCTGTACTGAAAAAAGCAAACACGGCATACAGTTTTGGTAGAGTATGTTAGGAAACATTGTCCAAAACCAATACAACAAGATGAACCATTCATGTTTACTCATCACAGACATATTATGTAATCGAGATAACTCAAACAGTTTATTACAGTACAGTTCTTTGTAAGTGTAATGTAATTGAGACTGTGTGGTATTTCCCCTTGGAATAAACTTGCTCCTTAATTGCAATACCCGCGCTTCACCATTTGAATTGGATCCTTTTCAAGTGGCAGATCGGTTACGACATTTTGACTATCGTGGTCACGTGGTACTGGTGAGCGGGGGAAAAGACTCGATGTGAGGTGCCTGCCAGTGTCCAGTGACCATCGGTTACATAAGGGTGACTGAATCTATGAACTATTACATACACATGGTGGTGAATGAGGAGGAGAATGAGGATAAAGCAAATACTGCCTCAAATCAGCCAGGCTCTGAACACATCACGGAGCTGCAAGTACAGTACCGTCTGTGGATGCCTGACACCGTTACAAACACTCATGCTCAAATTACTCTCTGCAGTTTGTGAGTGACAATCTGAGATGGTTTTTTTTCCAGGCTGAAAAAGCTCACAGACAACCAGGAGAACACCAGGCTGCAGAAAAAACACCAAAGCCGAGCAGAAGCAGAGCTAAAGAGAGAGAAGCGTTAGAAAGGGGAGGGTGGGTCCAGCAAGGAGGGAGGGAGGAGTAAGAGAGTGGAAGGATAAAGGTGAATTTGTGATACAACGCTGATTAGTATGAAAACAGGAAGAAAGAGGAGACAGAAAGAGAGAGAAAAGAGAGAGGAAGACAGAGGGTGGTGACAGGGCAAAAACGCCACCATGCAGGTTCCTTACCAAAAAGAGATACTCTGTGTCTCACCAAAGCAGCCAACTTACAGAAGATACTGAAGGTAGGAGGAGAAAAGAGGAAAGGGAGGGAGAGGGAGGGAGGATGGGAGGGAAACAGGGCAAGGAAGGATGTTTGAAGTGACACCAAAGCAAAAGGGAATTAAGGGAATATCGCATAAAAGAGTAGACAAAGAGAGAGATGAAGAGACATGGAAAAGGGGATATTGAGAGGAAAGAGGACAGACACTATCACACGCAAAGTACTGTGCTAAAGGTACATGATAGAGAGTGTAGGCCAAATTATTCAGAGAACAATACAGTCTTTTGAATAGAGCTTTTGTTTCTAAGCGCTGAAGTGCCACCTACCTCGCAATCATCTCCTTCTCCTTGTTGGAGGAATGCCCTCCACTACCCAAGACTTTAGCAGGAGTAGAGAGGAAGTAGAGGCAGTGGTTCTTGAAGTACTGAATTATCAGCGGCAAGAGAATCTGTAGATAACAACGAAAGTGTGAATAATCATTGAAGACAAGGAAAAAACAAACAAACTTGTGCACAGTGTGTCAGTCAAGTGCTGGTAACGGCAAGAAAAACATCAAAGGAGCAAATAATGCCACATACAGTATTTATAGCTGAAAGAATCTTTTTTATTTTAAGTTCTTAATGAGCCCCACGTATCACTCAAGCCTGATGGCACTATAAGCGTTGCTCATAATGATCTTGCAATGAAAAGAAAAGGATGCAAAGTATTATTACGCAACAAGTCCGTTGTCCTGGGTCTTGAGTGTGAAATTACAGCCATAAATAACCAGACTTTTTTCTGCTCCCGTAACTAATCATTATTGGAGATACAGTCAGGTCCAGAGACACACAAACACGCCACTGAACCGGCCATATCTCCCTGTGCTCATCATCACGGGCTGAAGAGTGGTACAGTGAGCAGGGAAACCGGCCTTCAACCGGAGGACCAGGGTTCAAACCACCATTTCAGCAAGAATCTGCCCTGTCGAATTGTCTTTGAGCAAGACTCTGCGAAAAGAGAACTGAACTAAGCATCAAATAACTCACCTTGGCAAAGAATTTGATCTCCTGTTCATGCGGCGATTTCTCCACTCTACCACTGCTAACCACAGCCTCTGTTAATAAAAACCCCCCAGAAAAATGCAATCCTCAGTCAAAAGGTACACATGCCTACACTATAAGTTGCTCTGAGCCAATCACAAGCCTAGTCTAAGTCCCTTAGGATCACAGTACCAAGATGGGCGATGAATTCCTGGGCAATGTCCATCCATTTGAGAAGCTTCTGGAGGAAGCCGTAGGCAAAACGCTTCTCAATGGAGGAAATGTCCTGCTCCATGTCCTTCAGACCCCTGGGGAAGGAGAAAAGAGGGAATATAAGGAAGCAGAAGAAACATACTAAATCCTAACTGAAATGTTTCTCTGCAGCGTGAGGTCTAGCAGTGGCCTCGTGTTTACCTTGTCACAGCATATCCATTGAGCTGGAGGAACTTGAGCAGGTCCTGGGCCTTCTCTCTGTCCCTGGCCTTCTCCTTAGCCGTCAGGGTGTCATAAGGCACGAGCAAGGGGTGGGTGCCACCGCCTACGAGGAGCACACATGTCATTTTCAGAATCAACATACTGAGGTAACCGAACTGGATGTATGATGGAAACCCCTCTTACCTTTAGCCTGTAGCTCCATCTTCTTCTTCCGGCCCCAGGTGTTGTGGTAGTTCTCAGCCAGCTGCTCAGCCATAGACTGCAGAGAGAGGGTGGGACAATGTAGTTGAAATCAATCTGCCGAGCTCATGACACATGTCGAATCCAAATACTGTACCTATCAGTGCTGTGAAAGATTGTTGCATACCTGCAGCTCTCTGGAGAGGGCCATTCCTGAGATGTCGACTGGCTGAGGGCTGTAGCCGTGGCTGGGGTCATAAGTGGCCTGCAGACAGAAACACATCACATAGATCAGTGGCTCCCAATGTAGGGTTGGGGGACCTCCAGGGGGTTCCAGGGGATCCCCAGAAAAAAGAGGATTAGTTTATTTCACTCCCTAAAAGTTAGCCCAGTGGGAGAATGCATAAGCTGGACTATACTGACTCAAATATGACTGAAATTATAGACAGTTCTGCACTAAATCATATCTAACTTTAAAAATCTTGTCAGATGGGGTTCCTTGGGATATTTTTTTAAAGAGGGAGCCTGTGGTCTAATATGTATCTATTTGGGAGTCCTTGACATGAAAATGTTTGGGAACCCCTGATATAGAGTGAGAAGAGATGAGATTGCATTGCTGAAGTATGCAATGTGAGAGACTGTTAGAGGTAGAGGTACTTTACGTCTGATTTTTCTTCCGCTTTCTAGTCCTGGAGGACCAGCTGAGTCCTATATTTAACTATTTTTTCCATATTAATGAATAATATTTGGTCTTGACAAATTACAGATGAACACTAAATTTGCCATTAAGTCACTTTAGACCAGTACCATCCTTTCCATTGTGCCTGATTGGGCGGCAGAATACTGAGCCTTTAATCAATCTTTCTGAGTCTTTGCTGATCTTCTCTCCTGTACCTGAGCAGTTTGGGAGATCTTGCGTGTGGCGGCCTTCTTCTCTACTTCTACCTCCCCGTCCCTGGCTTTCTCCAGTGTCCACTCCCACGCCAGCATGGCTTTGATGGATTCTTTGATGGGCCAGCGATAGATCTCCTTGTCCTGAGCCACAGGGAAAAAAGGATTTAAAAGATAGCGGCAGATTAGCAGGAACTCAGACTAACAAAAGACAGATGATGGAAGCTCATTACCTTTTCAGAGAAGGTCTTGTATGGCCGGAGCATCGGATGGGTCTTGCCATTCTCATCCAACAATTCTCCATAGGTCCAGTTGTTCTGAATCTGAAAATTGATATGATTGCTCAGACATTCATTAAACAGTACTGGTAGTTTAAAATATTAAATAGGGAATTGATTTACATCAGATGATGGACATTTTCCATAACTGACCTTTTCAAAGGCCCATTTGTCATGAGTGTGCTCTGCATACTTGTTGATGAAGGCATCCAGTCTCTCTGGGATGATGGTGCTGTGAATGAACAAACACAAAATTTGACACTGCACACATTATGAATACTATAAACTACTGAGTAACACTTAACTTTGGAATGCCTTCACTATGGTGTACTAACCTGCAAATTAACCTATAGAAAAATATTGCAAGTACACAGTAATACTTAGCATATTGTAGCATTCATAGCTTATATATTGTATTATTCTATTCTATTCTATTCTATTGAACCAGTTTAGTGCAGCTCGCTAATGAAAGGTTCCGAATGTATAGTGTATTTACAAGGGTATAGCAGCACAATTTTCACTCCACAATTTTCTGTAACTAAATTTTGTTGTTATATATTTGTAAGTACATTATGCATTATAGAAATTACTTAAACAGTAGTATTGTGTATTATTATATATTTACAGTAATCTTCCATAGGTTAATAACTCTGGAATAAGGACACTGTAAAGTGTCACCAACTATTTTGTAACTATTCTTGTATTTTCCTCCCAGTACTCACTTGGTGGTCTCCACTGGTTTGGGATCAAAGTTGCCCTCAGCATCTACAGAAGCCTTCTTCTCAGTGTTGGAAGAGTAGCTGGCGTCCACATAGTCAGGAGGGATGGCTCCTGCTATAGCACAGATGCAGGGCATGGCGATCTTGAAGAGCTCTGCATCAAATTTCTAGAGTTGAGACGAGGTGAGACGAGGTCAGACAGGTCAGGTTAATAACGCTGAAACCTTGATCCCTGTTGTAACAGTATTAACACTATGTTGCCACCAACAGATCCAGCTCTCACCTTGTGTGCCAGAGATTCAAAGATGCCCCAGAAGAGTTTACGTGAAAGATGCAGCTCCTCCTCTGAGGTCACACCAAAGTTTGCCCAGCCGTTGGGCAAGCAGTAGTACTTCCAGCAACGCTCGTAGTGATTGGTCAACAGCTGAAACAATTAAAAAAGGGGGAAATAAGGAGAAAAATATTTATATACTGTATATACAGTATAGCACATATTTCTAATTTAGTAATCCATATTTAAGTAATTGTGACATCTGTATATAACAACTGTTAGTAAATGCATTAACAACTGTAATTTAATCCATACATGTTAGTAATCCATACTCCATCCATACATATTTCCATATAATAGAGTCTGTTTGACACATGTTTATAGGACCCCCAAAATTGTTTACATTGCATTTTATTGCTTTATTGTTTTTATTATTTTTCTTACTGTATTTATTGCTTATTTTATATTCTATTTGTCTTTTTCCCTGCTGAATCCTATTACTTTTGCTGCTGCAACAACCATCCATAAGGTATTAAATAAATTAAATCTATCTGGTCACTTGGCATATTGAATTCATAAGGACAAATGGAAGATCAGAATTTTTATAAATAAAATAAAATAAAATATAATAAAATAGCTGTCAAACCTTAAGAGGCATCTTGGCATATTCATTGAGGATAGGCACATCAAATACCAGCCTTCTAAGCAGATGCTGCAGCATGGAGGGACGAAGGTACCTGTGAATGTGCAGAGTAAATATTACTGTATAAGCACCATTGCTGAAGCTATATCACTCATTGATACTGTTAGATTATCAATCAGATAATCAATACGCTTCTGAAGTGCTGTGGATGAGACTATGACTGACTTGCAGAGGGACATGAGGCACTCCTCGATGACGTCCCTCTGGGCCTTGGTGAGGGCTCGGCCGCGGGACAGGCGATAGATGGTGTGCAGCATGGAGTCGATCATGATGGCGCGGTGATCTGTGCCGGCGAACAACGGGGCGCACTTAGTGAGCAGAGGCAGCACAGCCGAACACAGGTAGCGGTTCAGCGCCAAGGCCATTTCAGTCGTACTGAATGCCACCTATAGCCAGAGAGGAAGACGGTAATGTTACCATAAATTTACACCGAAAGCTGGGCAATGTATTTCTCTTGGAGGCAGATAAATCAGAGAATAACATCAGTGGGGTGACTCTCTCCATTTTACACTGTATTTGTAGTCTGTTTGCCTGCTCACCGTGTCCAGGGAGGCTGAAGCCCTCATGTCAGGCAGGAAGCCCACCTCCAGCACATGGAGCAAGAAGTCCTGGTTTTCAATACCGTACACTCTGTCCAGGAACAGCACCATGGAGGCCTTGTGGTCCGGCACGAAGCTGGCTGACATCTTGGGCTCAATAATGTGACCATCTGGGGTTAGGATGAAAAAAAACATATATGATATCACCTAAAAACACATAGAGAATGCCGAACAATATTTTTTCCCAAATATGTTTTTTTATCACTATGTTGATACATGTTCCACTGAATCTAACCTTTGCCGTAGGCGGGGATCTGCACCGGCAGGCTGATGACTCCCACCAGGTCCTCTATGGGCACCAGAGACCTCAGGATGGCCCTGATCCTCAGAGCTTCGCCCTTGCCTGCTTGGATCAGCTGCAGACATGGATATTTAAGACATGTGAGACCTGTAGATAGCTCTATTTCTAACCTAACTACAGCTCAACCATCACATACCGCTGTTCCTGGAGGCTTAAGAGAAATCAATGGTGTGATAAAGCCATTCCACTCACATGCATCTCAGGAGCGCAGCGGCCCAGCAGATCAATGAGGGCCGAGTAGAAGGACATGATGGCATTTCCCAGGTGGACTCGGTTCTCCTCCTGCTGTTCCTCACCGCCAAACCTGTCAATCAGGAAATGAGGAACAAAAACTTAGTGGCATGGAAAAACACATTGTTGGAATTTTTTTTGTTTTTCATAGATTACTGATCTTTTCATTCAGAACTTTAAAATAGTACTTTACATAATAGGGGTCAATAAATTAATTTGTTATTTGTGAATTATTATTTATTGAATCCGTTCGGTATGAATTTTTTAATCATACTTTTTTGAATGAAAACTATGTCTCCTGTACAGTTGAGAGTTTTTAAATTTCAAGTATCACATAATGTACTGTATATTGTACCATCACTTACATGAAGCGCCTGTCTTTTTTGACAGTGGGTCCATCCCTGGCGGGATCCTCGGAGATCTTGATGGCCTCCTCGATGGCAGCCAGCAGACCGTTGCCTCCCTCTCCTCTCAGCGCCGGGCCGAAACACTCGGGGCGACGGATGAGCAGACGCACCACAACATTGGCATTCTCCTCCACGCTCTCTCCTGTGAGAAGAAGGAGTGCAGGTATTAGTGACAATTATTACTCACAACACAAAAGCAATTAGGTAAATCACTATGTGACGCAGCTGACCGTTGACAAAGACAGCAAAGCGCAGGAAATCCAGGTATCTCTCTCCTCCGCAGGGGTTCCAGCCGATGTCAGGATAGCCCTTAGATAAGAGCATGGGGCACATCTGCAGTCCACAGCCTGCCAGGTACGTCACCACCTACATCACCATGCATATAAGGGAAAGACCAAGTGAGGTAATGAGTTAACAAGTCCCTTGTAACCTTTCTGGTATTTTTTTCTTATCTTTATTTCTATTTTCTCCAACCATTTCCAGGTCCTGCTCCTGCAGAGCCAAGGCCAGCTCGTTGTTGTCAATGCAGGAGGCGGCAGCCACATCCAGAGGGGTGGAACCACGCATGCCTGCACATGGAATACAAATGCATTTAGCCTCTATTTGTTTATTCAACACATTCTGTACAACCAGTGAGCGGTCAAGGTCCCACTGGACTTTTCAGTCTGATTGGACAGCGTGGCTGACACTGACCGAGGCCGATGCCACTGTTCTGCAGCAGGTAGCTGAGATGGTCAAACATGGAGCGCTGGTTCTGACGGCTGATGCGGCAGAAGTAACACAGGAAACGACAGCAGTTGGTCACCATTTGGGGGAATCGAATCTCCTGGAGAGAGGAAGTGAAAACTGCTATCAGATACTCTCTGTCTGCTATGGGCTGCCCTGTCTTTAGCACAAGGTGGCACAAGGTATCAACGGTACACACACTCGCCAATGAATGAAAAGGCTGAAACGTGCTTCAAGTAAATGAATGAATGATTGAATGAATGAATGAATGAATGAATGAATACATAAAAAAATTCCATTTCATTTAATACATTAAATGTATTTATAAGGGAAGAGATTTCTTTGGCCTTTGGGTTTTTAGATTACATTAAAAATCCCATTACCGTTTAATCACTACTTTGACATTTTTTCACATTCATGTCATTAGCCTTTTCTCATCCCTCATTATGTTGTTCTACAATAAAAGGTACACTGAAAATCAGGACAGTTACCTTTGAGTCTCCTCCTCCACCCAGCACATTGACCATCACCTCCATGACCGTTTCATGCATACCAAGGGCTCTCATCAAATTAGGGTGTTGATAGAACACTTTGTTGTTCATGATATTCCTGGAAAAAAACAAGATTTCAGAATCACACTTTTATTCACCAAGTACAATGGATACTCAAGGAGTTTGATCTGAGTAAACATTACTGACTCAATACAAGATAGTTACACAACTACGGATTGACATTCTAGAGCAGGATGAAATGTTACAGGACCTGACATATGGAGCGGACAAGACATACTGCAAAGTAAAACTAGGATGATAAATAACAAAAAAAGCATAAACGACAGTTCCGCAAAATACAATATCACAATACCAATATCACAGAAAATGTAAGAAACTAACATCAACTGTTTTCTTTCTTTTCATGCTCTCCTATTTATATCAGAGCTAAAGATAACAACAGTGCAAATTGGCTGCGATCACACATATTAACCCCAAACCGACCCGATGCTCTGGATCATAAGCCGCTCTTCCTCTGGGCCCATCTGAACGATGAGCAGCGAGCGGATCTGTCCCAAGCACTCCAGCAGGTCCATGGTGTCCTGAACTGACACGGCGTTGATGGCGTAGGCCTTGGGCAGCGCTCGGATCAGCTCCCCCAGCCCGTCGTACTGCCTGTGGAGCAGGCTGAACATCAGACGCACCAGCTCCGGGTTCTGGATGAACGACTCCTGCGCCCAGTGGATCATCGTGTGGGAGATCAGTTCCTGAAGGGTGCCTTGGTGGAGGGGACACAGAGAGGTATGTCTATGATAGAGTTTGACCGATTGGGATTTTTGATGGATGATGCCAACAGTTTTGGATTGAAGCTGCTCATATTTTGTGCCAATATTTAATATCTTTAAATTTGATCATTTTCATGCCATATAATTCCCCCAAATCACAAAATTCAGTCTTTCCCCCCAGAATTTATGCTTGGTAGGGTGGAAAACTCATTTAGACCACAGGACACTAAAACTCTCCATTGAAACCAATGCTAATGAAAATCTTTTAGATGTGTTGCAGGCAGAGTGAGGCAGGTTTTATTTCCAGGTTTTACAGACTGACATTCCTGAAGCTGTTGAGTAAAATCATCATCGATCAATCGCCTCCATCGTATTGACAGAGGATAACACTGAGAGGCCAATATCCAATTTGTATTAATTAAGGCCAATATTGGCAAACCGATATACTGGCATAGTTCACAGTTCACAGTTCTGCCCCACAAAGCGAAAGGGAGCATGTGTAAGTAGTGAGGCTGAGAAAAATGACTATTTGTGGGTATAATTTTCCTATATGAAATCTAAACTCTGGTCATTACCTTTGACCATTAAAACTGCTTTTCGCCTTCACAGAGAAGAATATTTCTAGAGGAATATATTAGAGTTAAGTTTTTATGACATAAAGCCAGTCAATCAAGTCTGTCAGATATTTGACAGTGAGTCTGACAGTCTGACAGTTAGTCTTACTGGGTTTCACTTCCTCCTCGACCTCTGGCTCCTCCTCTTCGTTCTTCTTGCGGAAGGTCTTGACCTTGTCCACCAGACTGAGGAGTCTGCCCCTCAGTGAGGTGTCCACCTCCTCCTCCTCTGCCTCCTCCTCAATATGGATACCTATGTGCAGAAAGGGAATTTCAAGAAATAATAATAATAACATCCACAGTCAATCCACAGAGTGATGAGAAAGAGCAGATGTTGAGTCCTCACCACAGTGAAGCAGAAGGTCGTTGTGGAAATCTGTCAGTGTGTCCCGGACCTCCTCAGGTACGGGGCAGTCCTCCTCGTCCGGACAGTGCTTGAAGTTGGTCAGCAAAATAACCTTGAAGAGGAACACATTAGGACATCTTTATCAGCACAACTTGTATTATTTTTTTCCGCTCCTTCTTCTTCTTTTCTCTTGGTGAGAGACATTTCCGTAAGCCTCTCTGGGTTTCTTTGGGTCTTTCCGAATATGCTTTGCTTTTTGCGTGTTCTTGTGTCCTCCATGATGCATTTAACATAATATTTAATGGCCGAAGCACAATTTCAAAATGAAAGAACACAAAGACAGAGGATCATAAAGGTCTCAGAAGTTTACCAACCGAGGAAGCATGAGGATAGCGGTTTGGCTGACGAGAACGAATGGGAACAACTTGGAACAAGAACGAATGGGAAGCCCCAAGATTCATTGTGAGAATGACACATCTCCTCCAAACAGCACTAGAGTCAATAGTAGAGCCAGTTGAAACAGCTGGGAAAACACCTGAGCATCTCAATCAATCGTGTAACGTCACACACACAGCCCATTTCAAACTGTAAAGATGCGTTCTCTGTTGTTCGCTCCGAGACAACTTAAGAGGGACATTCTCCACAAGGACACAAATAGTGACTTGGCATTGTTAGATTTGATAATCACCCTGCACCCTTGCCTTTTTCTTGCTTCATTACTTATTTAGTATGGATGTGTAAATAAACTAAACGTAAACTTAAATTTTAGCCCCCATACTACATATTTGATGGGTATGAAGTAGGTTACTGGTGAAAAGTACCTGATCCTGCGGTGGCGAGCGGAACTCGCGAGTCTTGCGTGCAGTCTCAGCGGCGCTCATGGTGAAGGCTCTCATCAGCTGGTTGTAACGCACGCGTTGGTTGCTCTGAATATTGTGGACAAACTGGTCTGAATACGCCACAATGGCCTCCACTCTGTGTCGCAGCTCGCAGTCACAGAAATACTGCAGCAGTGTGCACATCTGAGAGAGGGGGAGTAAGAGAGGAGCAAAAGGTTAAGATGTGTAATGTGTAAGAATAGAAAAGATTCTGCAAAGATGTCTAGAGGCAGAATTGATAGCAGATAGAAGATGGTTTATTAATGTGAGAGTGACCTGCAGTTTGACAGACTCTGGCAGCTTCATCTGGAGCAATCCTTCCTCCAGACCCTCCTCTTCTTCTTTCGCTTCTGCCTCGACTGCCTCTGCCTCCTTCTCCTCCTCCGCCTTCTCTCCACCCACTTTTACTCCCTTGGCCTCTCCCTCCTCCTCTTTCTCCTCTCCTTCTTCCTCCTTAGGTTCAGCCCCTTCCTCCTCTCCTTCTCCTTTCTCCAGGTCTTTCAGTTCCCCCTCTTCCTCTTCACCCACTCCTTCGTCCTCGAGCTCGGCCTCAGCCTCCTCCTCCTCTTTCTCCTTCACCTCCTCACTTTCTTCTTTGCCGGCTCCCCCCTCTTCTGCTTTCTCTCCCTCCTCCTCGTCCTTCGTTGCACCAAAGACACTGGGGTCGATCATCTTGAGGATATGCATGGTGTCCTCGTCGTTGAAGATGCCCATAATGAGCAGCGTGCTGATGAGCTTCAGGATGGGGACGAAGTGGAACTCCACGCTGCCTCCTACTGGATCCCGCATGGCCTGACTGCCATCCAGCACAGCCTCTGTCAACATGCTGATGGCCCTGGTCTTCAGCTCCTGAGGGGGGAAAGAGAATATAGGGTGGGTTGATATAAAAATGAGGAAAATACAATCCCTCTCTAGTAGGCATGGGATATGCTTATCTCATGATACGATTTGATATGCGATATGGAGTTCACAATTCAATACAACCACAAACATACGATGTAATAAATAAAAGTTAAACATCAGCAAAGTCTGACTGTGCAGAATTATGTTTATTTCTGAGCCACAAATGTTTCTAGCAATGTTGTTGGCTTGCTAGAATGTAAACAACAATTCAAAAATGTCATTACAAAGTGCAAATAATATAATTTGGATGGAGAGTTTGTGAAATTGTGATGGGCAAGCCGTCTCATTTGCGATTACTACAGCAGCATTAAATGTAGCTAATATCGCAATTAATTTTTCTGGCCAACGCTACGTATTGTCATATTTTTGTGTGCGATATATTAAATTCAATATATGGTCCCATCCCTACTCTCTAGCCTCTTACCTGCAGAGGCAAGACAGGACTGAGGGTGTACAGGTCAGGGTCCGTGCCGACAAAGTTGATGGATGAGAAATGCAGCTTGGGCCGTAAGCAGGTGGTGAGGCCGACTCCAGGCAGGGAGTGGGCCTTCTCCACATCGGGATAGAGCTGGATGCTGAGCGTCTGCTCGGTCATGGGCACAATGAACTCCCTGTTGGTGCCCAGGCGCGCCCGCTTGGCAGACTCCAGGTGGATGCTGATGAGCAGGTCATAGTAGCCGCTGCGGAGCGGTCCGGGCAGGTAGGTGTTCTCGGTGGCATAGAACAGCTGAGACTCGTCCACGTGGCTGCACAGGGCGTGAGCCACGCGGTTGTTGCCCAGTGCGCACACAGCGCAGTAGAGCATGAGGGTGTGGTAGTGGAACTTCATCAGATCCAGACGCTCTGACAGCTCCAGGACGTCAATACACCTGAGGAAGAGAGACAGACCCATATGTCAGTATTGATGAGATAACATCATGAATAATAAGTAAATCCATATATGTAAGTAACCCATACTCTCTGCCCTAGTTGCCGCTCCCATACTCACAGTCTACTTAACAAGTTGGAATTGTCAGCTGCACGTTTACATAACCCCACAATTGTTTATATTATATTTTTATTGTTTTTAATTGTCTAGGTTTATACTACATTTTTATATATATTATTTTTTACCTCTTCCCTGCTGTATCCTATTACTTTTGTTGCTGTAATGACCCAATTTCCCCATGGGGGTCAATAAAATTTCATCTTATGTTATCTTTTTACATTTTTAAAATGTTTGATTACTTATTTCAAAAGTAATCCAAACGAATTGGGTTATTTTATTAAGTCAAATCACCATTTTCAGTAAAATGTAAGTTCAATGTAATATCAATAATTTGTCTTGAAATCAGTCAGTGCAGCTCAAATATGTTAAGTTGAAACAACAAATTGTTTCAGTTATGCAGACAAAAAATGCTGTTTGCAGTGGTGATTTTTCAAAAAATTTGCAAAGCAATGTTTTGCTGATGATATCTTCTGTTTATTTGTGGCAAAAGTGTGAAGACTGATTAAAAGTTAAGAGACAAAGTTGTTAACAGGGGCTGTAATGAGACTGTTTATTGTGGTAAAAACTGGATAACTGAAAAAAATCTTGTTCTCTGTTGTAAAACTGCTTATACTGGTCAAAATGCAAGCAGTGCTTTGGGGGAACTGTCAGGAATCAGTTGCTAAGTCCTGGAGTGCCTGCAGTGTTTACTGTGTCTGACCTGTTCTCCTCTGGAATGTGAAGAGCCATCATGATGAGAGGCTCGGTGCACTCCACCATCCAGCCCAGCCTCTCGCTCACTTTGCCCACCTCCGGGTTGAGGAAGTGGTTGGGCATACGACTCCAGATAACTGGGGTCAGCATCTGGACATCCAGCCGGGGAGGACACTGCGGCACCGGGTTCTTACGCTCACTGCGGAACATGGCTGCCGAGATGGGCATGATGTTCTGATACGGGAGAGAGAGAGAGAGAGAGGGGGGGGGGGGGGGGGGTGAGAGAGAGCGAGAGAGAGAGAGGTGGGGGTGTGGAAAGTAATTACAGAGAAAGAAAGTACACAATGAGACTTGATTGAGAGAGAAAGTAATAGACAGTGGAGTCTCCTATTGAAAGTGGGATAAAGGAATAAGCACTGGAAATAAAAGGAAGAGGCTGCAAGAGAACAGGCATATAGAACTCACAAAAGAGACTAGCTAGGGAAGCTGAATGAGAAGAGGGAGGATGACCTTCAGTGAATATATAGAGCGGTGTATGAGCAAAGGCAGATTCTGACCTTGAGTTTGCCCAGCTCGAGCTGCACCATGTTCTGACTGCAGGGCTGAACGAAGACGGCAGGGAACAGCTTGGTGTTCGGCTCCACCTGAAACAAAACACCTCCGGCGTTACAGCTCCGCAATGTAACATAACTCATCCAGACTCCTTAGGGACTGAGTCTGACCAGGCACAGACACACACACACAGACTACACCGGTACCTGGTAGAAGGTGTTGATCTCCTTCCCGTTGGCTGTAAAGGTCATAAGGCCCGTTGCCAGGTCGACCAGGCAGCCAACCACCATGTCTTCCTGGCTGAAGCGGGTCTGCTGATTGCTGACCAGATCCCCTCCCCACACCATGTAACAGTTGCTGTGCTTCATACTGCAAGGGAACAGTGAACAGGATCATGTTCATTATTCATTCACTACTATATAAGTTAATCTGATAGTGGGGGGATAGGTAGCCTGGAGTAGGTATCTTCCTGTATCTTCATCATGTCTCTGTGTTGTGTGTTCCTTATTTCCGCCTACTTAACAACCAGGTTGTTGTTGTGAATTAAATCCCTTCATCAGCCTGACATTTAAACAAAGGTTGAGGAAATTATATGTACGCTCACTTAACATTTTGAAGTACTTATAATTATTCTGATGTATTAGATTATTTCCATTTCTGTGTAAAATAGACTGACCTGTCGTGTATGTTGCCTCTGTCATCTCCTACAGTCACGGTGACGTTGCGTACTTTGGAGAGGTCAAAGGCCGGGTCGTACTGGTGGTAGTCAGGAGTGACCCAGCCAATCCACACACCAGAAGGCTCTTGTCCCGCAAAGATCCTCACAGAATAGTAATACTGAAAACAGAAAAAAAAGGACAAACAATAAGAGTGATAACATAAGAAGAAAGCATTTAATCTGAGTGAGAAAACTTAAAATAGAAACATTTGTAGAATTATCTAGAGTTACTGTACAGCTGCATGGTTTTGCCTAAAAATCCTTAAAGAAATCATTACTTTGTACCAAATATTGCAATTTTGATGTTACTTAACTTCAGAAACATCTTTTCTACATAATTTCTTTTTCATCCTTCAAGTTGAATAGTATGATACTAACTAAAATTAACTAACTAAAACTAAAACTAACTGTCCAGCTAGGCAGGCTCAGCAGAACATGCCAGTCTGATCCACTTACTTTACCAACCAATAATAATAATTTTGATGCCTGTACTGTAAATGTGACATTAGGAGAGGGTAACATTGAGCTCACAGTGGTGGTGTTGAGGATGATCTCGGGGTCGTCTCTGTCATCAGGGACAACATCTTCCACCAAACGAGGCACCGTGGGAGGGGCAGGAGGAGGGGCGAGAGGTGTCATGGCAGCCTTCTTCGCCATGGAGAAGAATCTGATGTGCACCGAACACAAGATGAGTTGGGAGAATTTTCTTTAAACAGGCAAGTCTCAATTCTAACTGGTATGCAACTCCACTGGCGTTAAATTTCCCTTCAACCTGACTTAAAGTTACACTACTGAGGGGTAACTGTTTGAACTTCAATACCCAGAAATCCGATAATGTGACATCAGTAAACTGCACACAGCTCGTCATGTTTACCAACCGGCCGGTCTGTGATGCTTTATTCCAAAGGAAACCAAAGAGACAAGAGAGGAAAAGATCTAATGTTGATGAGTCCAGCTTTCTCTTGATGGAGTGCTGCTCACTGCTCTTTACGACACAGTTTGGATTTCACTCTTAAGTTTCAATTCTTGCAGACGGAGAAGTGACCATACCCGACAGCAAACAGTGCAAATCTACAAGGTCTCAATTAGCGGGTATGGGACGCTCTTCTCTTTTGCACCTCCACTATGTGATTTAGGATGATAATATTGGTGTATTTTTCTATTAAATATTGCCTAGATGTTTATAGATAGAGAAATTTCTATGTCAATGTTTTAATTAGCAGTTTCAACTCTGTATGTGTCTGTAATGCAGAGTGAAAAGTAGTTTCACTCTGCATTACACATTATGTACTCCAACTACATGTTATCTCTTTCATTCCTTTCTACTCCTTAGTGCTGCTGTGTAACTTTTTATGTATTTACCAAGACTTAGTGTCTGGTCCTTATCGATTCAAGGACATGTGAATGTTACACAATGTCCCCTGTGTGTGCTTCTCACTATAACAAAACCTAAATATTCTCCTCTGACTTAGAACATAAGAACTTGCCACCAGCTTGTATTTTTCTTCTCTCTGTGCACATTTAATAAACATTGGAAAGAACATAGACCTCTCTGTGAATTATTGGTTATTTGTTTTCAGTTTATACTACAGTAAATTCTTCAACACTAGTGCACCTTTAAGACTTTCTCTCTTCTCGAACGACAGAGTCCGACATACTTACCCTTTCTTCTTGCCTTTCTCTGACACAGTGTCCTTCTCATTCTCCACAGGGACTTCCTTAGGCACAGATGGCTCCTTCTTCTCCTCCTCCTGCTCCTTGCGGCTGGCGGACTTCTTCAGCACTTCAAACTCCGAGTCCGGCTCCACCACCACCACCTCCTCCTCCGGGATGGTGAGGGCGCGGGTGAGCGGCGTGGTGCCCGCCGGGATCTTGAAGGTCTCGTGGAACTGCACAGGCATGCTGAGTCTGAGGAACAGCATGTCGGTGTTGGCGTTCTGGGAGCCAAAGGTTTTGTGGGTCAGCTTCAGACAGGGGGCGGTGTCCACTGTCCCATCCACACGGGACACCTGTGAGAGAACAAGAAGGTTAAAGGTCAATAAGTTATCTGGACAGACATGCAGGAGTGTACAAACATTTTTCACCATGGCAGAAGTATCACTGTTGTCTCATTTGTTATTGTTGAGTAGTTACCTCAATATGGTTGTGATCAGTGGGTACAGGCACAAACTGGGGCAAGCTTTTACTGAACCACATGGTGATGTCTCGCTTCATGTTGATGGCGAAGGGTTCAAAGCCTTCCTGCAGGCCGCAGATGGCAAAGTAGCGCAGGCTGCTAACATTCTGACCAAGATTGATCCTTCCGACCTGCGACAGGCCCAGAGTGCACACTGGGATGAAACCTGAGGGGGGAAACCATCAGTAAATAGCATTACAAAAGGTTACGGCAAACAGTGCTTATGGTAGTTCAAGAGTTTAAATATAGTACTGCTACTGCTACTAATGCTAATCTAATGAAGTAAAATTACTGTGCCTTTCTTACCTTCCCCAATTTCGATGTCTTTGAAAGCCATCTCGGAGCCCGAGTCGCTGATCAGCATTTCTCCGTTGAGTGTGAACATGATGTTCATCTCAGTCAGGTCGATCATACAGCCGACCACATCACCAGACAGCCACTGGCGACCGAATGGCTCGTTGCCAATATGCCAACGCTGGGCCTGGAGAAGGTTACATATCAATAAATGATCTGGATCTAAGCCACAAACTTCAAATATGAATGCATTCATGAAAAAACATCAAGGCAGGGCTGTAGTACTACTTTTTTGACATCTTGGACTTGCCTTGGTCTTGTGCCTAACTTGTCTTGGTCTCAGCCACTATTGGATGTTGGCTTTTTCAGGCATATTTAAAGATCTAAAAAGTGGTTAATTTTATTGAGCATTACAAACACCTGTAGAAACCTATGTATGTATTAGTTCTCTAACTTCTATGCATTGGGGAGCGGACTTGCAGACACATCTAAATCTCTATTCATCCTTAAGAAACGTAGTATTATTTTTGTATTTGGACATGTAGCTACATTGTTTATTGCTTATTTTGGTCTTGAATAGGACTCGATTTGCTCTTGGTGTTGACCCCTTTTTTTGACTCAAACTCAACAGAACCTGGTCTTGGAATTGACTTGGACTCGACTAAGGCGATCTTGACTGCAGGAAAATGTGCACTAACCTTGTTGCCGTTGAAGACGTAGGCCAGTTCGTCTGCTCCCAGCTCAGTGTCGGCGCGGACACTGGGACGGGCCCAGCCCACTCTCATCTCGCCTGTGGTCACTGCCTCAAACTCAAAGTACCACTTCCCCTGGGTGACGGCGTACGACTTCTCTGCCCTGAAGATTCGCACCTTGTCCCCGCGGGCGTTATCAAGGCCATGGCCAGCTAAATGGAAAGGGTGAAAAGGAGACAGATGAAGAGAATGAAGATACTGGAAAGGTCTTGTGTGGGGTAAAAGCATTGTTAAGTTACACATTATTCTGTATTCAATCATTGCGTGTTAAGAGGATAACAGCATCATGGTAGGTGAGCAAACTTACTGCTCTCCTGATCTGGAGGCTCAATGTTGTAGCCATAGCCAATGAGGGTGCGGACAGCGTTGTTGACGCTGTCTCGGTTGGTTTTCTTAGTTCTCTCGTCTAGCAGGTTGTAAGGTACCAGACGAGGGTTACGCTTATTCAAGATGTCCTGTGGAGACGAACAGAACGTAAAATTATTTATCATTCAAGAAAAAATATCAGGTGTTTGTACAAAAAACATGAAAAACACTGGGATGGCAGCACTCCAGAAAAAGCCACAGTAAGACTTGACCAGAGGTACAGTATTGTACTTTTATTGATGGCCACAGGATGTTTTTTTTTGGTAATCACAGTAATCTAATTGATGTGTCTGATGATATACAGATAATTTGGTTAATGAAAATGAATTAAAATCATACGGACTTCACAGAAAAGGGAAATGAAGGACAGAGTATTACCACAGTGTTTTGGCAAATGCTAAATATAGTGTTATATAAAGAGTTACCTGCACAATGCTGTAGGTCCATCCTTGCCGTACCCGGTCCCTTGCCCACACGTTATGCCCATTTTCTGCCAGCTTTTCTACCAGCTGGTTCTGGTTGGGTGTCAGCTTGACATGGTTCAGGTCCAGGGGGGCAGGCTTGTATCCACTGGTCATCACATAGCTAGAGGAGAGACAAGCACACGTTGAGATACACAGGAAAAACAATGCAGACAATAAGTAAATACAACCAGAGATATCATGGTCTCCGTACGTCTTGGGCAGCTTGATCTTCTTGAGGTTCTCCTCTGCTTTCTCGTCACCCATACCAACATGGCAACCCAGTGCCAGGAGAGTCCTGTGAAATAGACAGGATCCAGGCGTTAAAAACCAAAACAGAACAGTGTCCAAAACAGAATAAACCTCCTCTGATCCTCAAATTTAAACCCATCTCGGACTCCAACGCTCAGTCAAAAACTCACTTGAGGGTTTCTCCAGACATCTGCAGGTTGTAGTTCCTCTCGGGTTCAGGGAGACTCTGGAAGTCCACCAGACAGGGATGGAGCTTCTTGTTGTCGTCCCTGAACTGTGGGGGAAGATTATGTTGGATTACTCTTAAGCAGCGATGAAGAGGTAAATAAAAAGGAGGGTAAACTATATCCTCCAGTTGATGCTCATAGTGAGGAAAACAAAAACCAATATAAACAAAAATCAATATTTTTTCAGGAAAGCATTAATTTACGCTTTGTTTCCCTTAAAAGACCCCATCTTCAGATTACATGCTCAGTTTGATTCTACTTACTACAATACACACAACACAAAATATATATTTCAGCATAAAAAGGTAGCTAAAATCAGTTTAGATGGGTTAATCCTCCTCTACATCCCTGCTCTTTTGCCAGAGGCTTGAATATTATCACTGCACTCATAATGTTTGCTATAACTGAAGATCCCACAAAATTTAAATGATGATGCTTTTAACAGGATAGCAGGTAACTTAAATTCTTGGTTGACAAAATTATAACACTTTTATAGACTGGGCACTCTATATTTCAGAAATATTGAATTATGAACCTGAGGTAAAGATTTTTTTGCTAAATGAATATATAGCAGTTTGGGATGGAAGTCTTACATTACTCTAGAGCTCCAAATCAGTCTACAATTGTCAAGTCAATATCCCCATCCAGCTGCGGTTCACCAGCCTGTGTGTTGCAGTGCAGACTCCATACTCACAGTCCCGTAGGTCCAGCCCTGCTCGATGCGGGTGACAGCCCAGAGCTCGTGGATATTCTCCGCCAGCTTCTCACGGATACGCTCCAAGTGGGGCGGCAACACAATCTATACAGCAAAGACAAGTCAGCAGACAGACGAAAATCATTTTTTATATGACCAATGCCTAGTTTGAGGTGTTTGTAAGCTACGGGTTGGTCAGAGGATTTTACCTGGACAGTGTCCACGGGGCAGGGGGTGAAGGAGGTGTGGGTGAGGGACAGGGTGGGACCCAGCAGGTTGCGGACGCCTTCAAAGTCGTGCTTGTACTCTTTGATGGGTTCGATGCGCATCCTGTCTTTAGGCAGCAGGGCCTCGTAGCATGGGGCGTAGCCAGGTGGGGGCATGAACTTGAAGTCTCCATGACGACCACCCAGGAGGAAGCGAGCCCTGAGGTGACAAAAATACAGTAAAGCCTGGTCTTTATCTATCATTTATAGACTACTGAAGGCTTTAATGGTGACAACGCCTTGATCTCTCCAAGACTCATAATAGAAGAACATTGATTGAATTTCTCTGCCAGGTCCCAGGCTGTGTTGCCTCCCTGCTCTCATCAGTCAATTCACCATTAGCCCCTGTCAGCATAGTGAAGGATCATTACACGCAGCGGTTGTAAGCCACTGGTTCTGCGGCCCCCTAGGGTTTGGTGAGAAGATTTGGAGGGATTGAGGGATTGAAATTCATGATCATTCATAATCTTCATGACAAATTATTTTTTCCTGTGAAATAAGCACTATTTGCAGCCTAATTAATCATTAATCAGCCTATAAAAGGGACAATATTCTTTCTGGCATCACAGTTTGCCATTCCGTGTGTGCTCCGCTACATTAGTGGATTGCAAATAGACCATCCATAATTTTAAGAGATTAAGAGTGGCATAGCTGCTGTAAACAATCATAACACCTGAGCACCTTATCAATCATCCTCCATGTGGTAGTAACTATTAACTCTGTGTTGTTGCTAGTGCCAAAGCTCTTACTTGACTCCAGCAGAGAAGCTGAGTGCAGGGAAGAAGAGACCATCCACATTGAAGTTTTCAAACATGCCCTGGACTGGGTGGCCATTAATACGGAAGGAGATACTGGGCACGCTCAGATCCAGACAGCAGCTGACAACATCATCAGCGGCCAAGGTGTGCTGGCTGGGGGAAGCCACCTGGCGGGGGACGGTTCCTGAAGGGCAGAGGAGGGAGAAAGTCAGAGAAAGAGAGGACAAAACATTATGGGGGCCCAGATTGGAATATAATCAACAGATTAGGGAACCATCTTACCTGACCACAGATGCAGTCCATCAAAGCCGTAGGAGTAGAGGTCGTCACCCACGCCGTTGCCTCCCCAGCCCTCTCCTCCTCCTGGGTAGGGGCTGTAGCCCTCGGTCAGAGCCCAGCCCACACGCAGGTGGCTGGCCTGTGCCGTCACAAAGGGCTCCACATAGTCCACCATCACCTCATAGTACCACTTCTTATACTGTGTGGACCCCTCACATGTACCCAGAAAGATGTTGGGCCTCACACTATACACAGAAGAGAAAAGAAAACATCACATATGGTCAACAGCCATTGGTCAGCATGGTTGATAACAAAAACTTTATCACTTTTACCAGACAAATGTAAGGGCAGAAGAGACCCTCAAACACGTAGGTAGTACCTTCCAAAGTGTTTTGTAGAGTAGAAAAACTTAGCAACTACAATCAAACTATATGTGAATTTGGCTGGTGGCTGGACTTAATTTCCCACCTGGTCATAAGATGTCACAACAACAGTTCAAGTACCTGGTTACATAGTTTACAATGTTGGTCTGCAGCAGGAGGTCGCGACCCGGAAGCAGGTTTTCAGTGATGAGGTTCTGATTGGACCTCACAGCCACACCGTTACACACACAAAGAGAGCGCAAGACATCCAAGACCTGAAGGGAGAACAGAGGCAGCAATGGTGAGTATGGTCTGGAAACTGCAAGCATCTACACAGTATCAGCTCTGTGCTTTTATGGTTCCTGACCAAAGCAGACGATTTACATTTTCATCCACTGACTACAATGGCTAATGGAATTCCAAAATTTACCTGCCCTATGAACTATTTTTTATGAGCCAAATCCGATTTTAGGATGCAATAAAACCACCTAACAAAATAGCTGGTGAAGTAGACAAACCTAACAGCCACAGCCAAATTTTACCAGCATATGGCTGCTGGCTAAAGTTGATTTCCCACCTTGTTCCTGACAGGTAGATAAGACTAACCTTGTGGTTCCGGCCATGTTTGTCCAGCAGAGAGATGATGGATTTGATGTGGTTCTCCTGGATGATGTTCAGAACCTCAGGGCTTTCAATTAGCACACAGTACAGCACCTCCAGAATACCTAAATGTGAAGAGACAGAGTACGGGGTGGTGGAGGAATAAATAATGTGTTTAGAAATTTTCAAAACACTTACAACGTGCTTTACAGACAATAATACAATAATAAATAAAGGCAGTGAGTTCAAAGATGTCAGACACTAATTGAGAATGGGGTTACAAGAAAAGAAATGGGCAAGTACAGAACACGTAAAAAAAAACCCAACTACATAAAAGCTATATAAAAAGCTATAAAAAGTCTGTAAAAATCTGTTTTAAAAAAAGTGATGTAAAAGGTGATGCTGTTTTTGCACCTGAAGCTCCCCAGGCAGTTTGGCAGTTCAAAAGCCAAATCTCCTTTGGTCTTCAGCCTTGATGTTGCGATTGCCAAGAGATTCATGCCTGAGGATCTCAGACTGCTCCCTAGCTCATAATGGTTTCAAGATCTGAGATGCTGCTAGTAGCTAGACCAAGCCAAGCCTTAAAAGCATTCAGTAAAATCTAAAAATCAATTCTAAACGGTGAGTAGTGGACGTATCGGTGAATAAGGGGGGGCATCCTGTACCTGAGGAGGCCTCCAGACGGTCCAGCTTGCTGACCAGCCAGTCCAGGTTGTCACAGAACAACGCACAATTAGAACGGTTCCCTCTGATTAGAGAAGCTGTTCAGCGAAGAAGTGGGGAGAGAAATGACTGTTGCGTTATCCGGTATTGACAGCATTTCACTGATATGAACTGTCAGAGTCGAGAGAGTCCCTACCCAGCAGCTCATAGAGCAGGTTGACAATCTCCTTCCAGGACTCTGCAGCCTCCTCCCCAGCAAACTCAGAGAAGTGGGCAGCAGTGTTGTAGACATTCAGGCGGTCAATACACTCCAAGACGATGGTGATCATTCCCTGAGGATGACGACAGAAACACGGTGACATGGAGCACATGGGGTATCAGAAAAGTTACATCATGCACAACTGAGCCAGAAACCTAAAACGTAGTTGTTGTTGTTGTTGTTGATGGTAGTATGATAGTATGGTTGTTTTTGTTTATCTTATAAATTATTATTAGTAGTAGTATTAGTAGTAGTAGTAGTAGTAATAGTAGTAGCAGTAGTAATAGTAGTAGCATTATTAAACTTATTAGTATAAGCATTAGACCCATCATCATCCACCGGACCATTTAACCACATTATTAAAATCACATACTGTACTACAAAGGGGAAATATTTGTTTGCTTAGACAAAAGCATCAAAAACCACAATAAAACATAAAATGTATGAGTGAGTGTGTAGAATAACAAAAAAAAGTAAGGAATAAAGCAATTGTGGGTGGTAATAGGATGCTTCCACGCTGTCAAAGGTACAAGTTTCCCTTCGCATAGTTTATTTACTTTAGCTCTAGGAACAGACTGGCAAAATCAATAGATAGTCTGAGTCTGAGTGAGGTTGCGCGGGCAGCATGCAGATTACCTCCTCCTGGAAGAGGTTCTGCCGGTTGCGGAGGGAGCGCAGCTTGGTCTGCTTCTCCTCGTGCTCCAGTTCCTCCTCGGGAGGACGGAAGTAGAAGATGAGGTCCTGCAGGGAGAGGATCACCCCCTCCAGAGGCAGAGACACCGCCCCGGGGGCCTTGTTCTTCCCACCCAGAGAGTCCAGACCCCTGGATGAACACAAACAAATCAACAAGGTTTAACTTGTGTTTGGGATATAGATTTTTACACTTTTTTCTTTCATAGAGAGATGTTTTTAGAATCCGTTTGAGGTTTTTTGTCTCTCCTGAACATCTTGTAGTTTCTCTTTCCATTTCAGTTTCCATTTTCAGTTTTTTAAAAAGAAACATAAACATAGTGGTTTTCACATCTATTTTAAACTACATGCTACATGTAAAAATATCAAAATATCATTGTCAAGTTTCTGCTTCATTGGTATAATTACCGTAAAAACAAAAGAAACCATGGCCAAGACGATTGGTAGCCTCTATCTCATGCCAGCAAATTACATTTCCCATAAATCCCATTGCTTCCTGTCACAAAGAGGGTGTTGCTACTTGTCTCTCCTCACCCTCATTAGTGTCACTGCGTGTGTGTTTGTTTTGAAGAGCAAGAAGGATAAGAGAGTGATAAGATAAGTGATCTTTTATTCATTCCACCATCTGCCATTGCGAGAAACTTGTGTGACTTAGAGGTGGGGTGGGACAACAGGTGTGTAGTCGTACTTGATGAACTGCCTGAAGAGGCCTGTGGTGCTGTAGATCATACGGGCGGCCTGAGACTCCTCAGTCTGGGAGCGGGACACAGTCAGAGCGTCGTCCATGTGGCCCTCCTGGTGCAGAATGACCTGGAGACACAGAAGGGACAGTTGTATTATAGATCACATCCCCTAATTGTCAATCAATATACACTATCACTGTTTCTTAAACTATGGGTCAAGACCCAAATTAGATAATGGGTCTGTTTCTGGCATGTAACAAGAGTACTAGTATGTTTATCTTGTCCTGGGTGTAAGGGTAAAAGTTAGTTTCTTTTATATAGGTCCTGAGACAGAAATGTTTAAGAAGCATTGCTCTATTTCAAACAATATCCACCCATCGACAATACATATCTTGTTAATCATTAGGTATGACTTCATAACATGTTGATAATTCCCATAATGCACACTAACTAGCACAGATTGGTTGCTATGCAAACTCTTGTTATAACCAGAAAGCTGGTAGCAATCTGGCAGCGATCTGTTTTGTTTTCTTTCTGTTTTATTCCTCTGTATGTATGATTACTAGTTTGAAGAACACTTTTCAGTCAGTACTGCACTGGTAACTGTTGTATAGAAGGTGGCACTATGCTGTGTCTCGTATCTATTGCTATACCGTCATACCCATAATCACATTATACGACTCCCTCTCGGATATCACTGTTATATTAAGACATTATGACTCTCATCTTGGTCCCCCAGCCAGAAGGCTCTACCTTCCTCTTCATGGTGCCCAGGCGAGCAGCTTTGGCATCCAGGGCGGCGTAGGTGAGCCACAGGCCTGTAGACACATGCTGCACGAAGCACATGGACTCTCCGTACTTTATCTCTGGTATGCCCATCCCCTCAACGTCACGCTTCTGAGCCACATCCACCTTCTCCTGCTCAGGGGAAGCAGGGGGATAGACAGGATGGGAGAGGGGGATGAGGAAAGAAATAACAAGAGGTATAAGAGAGAGGCACAAACCAGAGGCAATGACCGTGATCAAATTATGAGTCGAGGGACACTCAAAATTCAGAAAAATTCGAACCTTTGACACACGGAAGCAGAAGGCAGACAGTTTGGTGTTGGCCTTCTCTGGGTCGACCACCAACAGACCCTTCTCCTCATCCAGACACAGGTACCGGCCTGTGGTGATGTGGCGAACCCGGAATGACTGACCCCACTTCATGTGGCTACCACTCCAGCTGCAGGTAGAGAGCAGAAAACAACTCTATACACGTCCACAAAGTCTACAAAGTCTCACAGCTAAAGGGAGATAACATGAAACAATAATAAACCATGATGTGTGACCATACAGAGGAGCAAGTCATTTAGTCTATTACTCAGTGACTAAAATGGCATATGATTTTAGTCATTACTGCACCACTGCATCAGTGTAGATTATATTTGCAACATTTAGACATTTTGTAAAGTATATGTTGATCTGTGAGCTGCACACCTTCACCTCTGGCAGCTGTCTAATATTTATAGCAACATTGTCACATCACACTCTTTTAGTTAATGTCTGTAATTGAATAATACAAACTAGGTTTGCTCTTTTTCTTTTAGTATTTAACAGTAATTTATTTCCAGTTATGATCAAGAATGTAATGGAGGATAAACCCACCTAAACTCATTTTACCCACCTTTTATAAGGTGACATAAATCTTTATGATATGAAATTCATGCATCAAGGTGAATGGTATCAAACGGATATAAGTTGTATTAGTATAGGGTCTTTTAAGAAAAAAAAGCATAAATTAATGCTTTTCTGAAAGTATAATTTTTGTTCATATTGGTTGTTTGCCTTATGATGATCACTGACTAGAGGTCAAAGTTTACCCAACTATTTATTTACATTTTTATTTTCATTTTTATATCACTGGTTATGATTATGATCTCCCACAGTGTTTTGTTTCATCATATTTTCATCAATAATAGAATGAATGAAAATAATTCTTAATCTCATCATGGTACAGAATTTCTACACCTCATAGTAATCGCCGACTAAATAAAAAAAAAAAAATGTCAACAAGCATTTTTGTCATTAAGTTCATGCCGATATTAAATCTGCACTGAGAGACCATCACCTGATTCTCAGAGGCTCCAGCCTCCACAGCGATCGGGCCTGACTGCACACGGCTCCGCCCTCATAGTGGGCCATCCTGCAGAGGAGGGAGGGCAGACACAGTTTGAGACAAACAGCAGCACAGTGACAGGATGTTATGCAGCTCTGAACCACTCTTCTTCTTCTTCTTCTTCTCACCTGCGCTTTTCCTCGCCTTCTTCTGGTGTAGAGATGCCCAGACACTCGTCCATGTGACCGTGGAACAGCCTGAGAACGTGACCTCCAGTCAGAAACCCTGAGAGGAGGAACACACACCACGGTAAGGGTGTATACAGTGTGCGTGTGTGTCTGCATTTGTATGTGTGATTTGTGCATGTTAGTTTTGTGTGTGACTTTTGTGATTTTCTGTGTATATGTGTATACGTGTGTGTATGTGTATACGCACATTTATGTGTGTATGTGTGCGTCCTTATGTATATATCTGTGTATTTGAGTGTGTGATGTGTGTGTGTATATATCTGGGTGTATGTATGAGTGAGTGTGTGTGTCACACACTCACACAACATCACGTGGGTAAGTATGTATACAGTGTGTGCGTGTCATTGTTTGTGTGTCTGTGTGTATATATTTGGGTGCGTATGTACGTCTCTATGTATACATCTGTGTGTGTGTATATCTGTGTGTGTTTGTGTGTGAGTGTGTGTTTCATAAGGGTTTCACAGAGTGAAATATGAGTACAGCAGGTCTGTACCCTCAGCCAGCTCGCATCCAGAGCAAACCGGGTTCATGTTCCACAGAGTCTGCATGAAGGAGGCGTCCACCATGAGATCTCCACTGGCATAGGACAGATGCTGAAGACAGAGGAGAAGCATGAGGGGGGGAACGAGGAAGGTTAGCTCAACTTAAACACATCCATCCAGGACAAGTGAGCGGAGTGCATGGAGTCTCACCAGGTATCTCTCAGACGACACGCTGACCAGGATGAGGTCATCTCCCACCCTGACCTTTTCACCTTCTGACCTCTGCTTGGAGGCTGGATGAATGGTCCACCAGCATGCCTCACCTGCAGGAAGATATCCACCATGAGAAGAAGAAGAACGAGAGGAGAAAGAAGAAGAAGAATATCTCTGTTGTCGGGTGAAAACCACTTTTTCACGAACTCAGAAAAATGACCCTGCTTTTAGCTTGACTGCCAAGCATTTTGCAGTTTATCCAATGGGTTCTGAAAAGTTTTCATAAACCAAAAACTGACCAAAACTGGAGTTACAAGGTTTTCACCTGACAGCGACAATATGCTGTGTAAGGCAGTGGTCAACCTGAGGGTCAGGACCCCCCAGGGGGTCGCAACATAATTTTGGAGGGTCGCGAGCCGATTTATGGGATAGGAAAAAACATATTTCTACTACACAAATGTATTATCGTGTCTCAGTATCTTGTGAAATACTGAATAGTTTTCAGCCTCTAGGCACTAAATCAAATTGAACAACCTGAAAAGGGAAAATCATTCTTTGGTTGAACTGTTCACCACCATATGCAGCCTGCGATGGGGGTCGTGAGTAGGCACTGCTTTGTTTTAAGGGGTCACAAGCCAAAAAGTTTGAGAACCACTGGTTTAAGGGCGACAGAGTGGCCTAGTGCTTAGAGTAAGTGGAAGGTCCCTGGTTTAATCCCCACAACTACCAATGTTTTGTCCATCAACAGCCACTTGTCCTGTCAAAGTGTCCTTGAGCAAGACACTGAACCCCTACCTGCTTACTTACTGTGACTCACTCTGGAGAATAGTGTCAGCTAAATTGTAAATTGTAGATATAATAACTACTTTTGTGTAGGACATTTCTCAACCAAATTACAAAGTGCAGTAAAACAAATTATAACGATAAGGGAAGATTTGCACTGCTGACTCCATTAATGTCCGTAGCTTGTGAAGAGCAACTCAGCAAAATTCAGAAACCATATTCGACAAATTAACAACACTACGACAGCATAATGAGACCAGAAACAAGTTACCAGTTAAATGCAATTTTTCCGTTGTGTCTTAAAAGAAGATACCAAGTTAGTCTCTCTGTTTTATCTAATCCTCTCTGACTCAGATGCACTCAAACATTTTTTCTTGCCAGATAGTGTGTCCCTTGAGCTTTTACCTGTAGAATCTTCTTGTAAGCCCACGTCGAAGGCCAGCTTGTCTGTGAGTGACCGAGACGTCGTCAAACAGCTCAGGTACTGGGGAGAAAGTCGATTATCAGGATGTCGCCAGAAATCTGCACTCCCCATTGGCATTTTGGTTTGTAAGTTACACTAAACAACTTTGGATGCAAAATAATTAAGTTGTCTGGTGAAATTCTGTATCCAATTGACTATAAAGTTAGCTTAGTGCCTCGTTAAAGTACTAAATAACACTGATGATGCGCTGATGTAATATCAAGTAACATAGGAGGATAATAGCTGTCTCACCATGCCCGAGTGGTTGTGTCTTAGAAGGATGGCATGGCCGTACAGCAGGGTGCGATGGCCTCCACCTTGGGACGACTGGAGAGGAAGAGGATACAGGGTTAATAGACTGCTACAGACTCTGGACACGTAGGCTGCTACCTCCATCAGAAAGAGCACAAAACAAGGATACGGTTTAGAAGGTCCAGAGGGAGACAGCAAGCCCCCCACACCTTCCCCTTCAACTGGATAGGGAACTATAGAGCGCTTTCAGGTGATATAACACACCCTCTGGCAGCCATATTGGAGGTCCTCAGCTCTTGGTTAACACTGGCTATGAACAGCTGATTGTGTTTTTAAACGTACAGCTTTGGCAATTCAAGAAAATTCTGTGCTATTTTCGCTGAAAACTAATCACTTTGTCATTGATGCATAGGTTCTTATTTTGTGTTTAGATAATGCCAGCTTGTTAGCTAGCTAACCATAGTATCTAGTCAGTTAACCATCACCACACATCTGATTTGCACACTAGCTAACATCTAGTAGAAGCTTGCGTTGTTATGGTGACTATTTGTCTGGCTAGTTAGCTAGCTAACAAAGCCGAAAAACCAGCTGTTTGTTCAGGCTAACTGAGTTGACGCTTTTCAAGCTAGGCTAGTGTTTTGACGGAGGGACGGACCAGAGCGGCTAGGGGAAAACACAAGATAGTTTCCTGTGTCACAGTAAACTAAATCTGGAAAAAAAAAATCTATCTTACCTGACTGTTCGCTTTTACATAACATTCCTGAACTGACCTCCACCCACACAACTACAAGCTATTCAGGTTTCTCTCCTTTTCTAGCCTGGTTGCCATAGTCTACAACCATTTCTCCAGTGGACCTCCATGATGGCACCAGACACGGTTGCTAGGAGATTTGCAACTGCAAAGCCTCTATAGCTATACAGTATAAAGAGATGCGTTTCAAAATGAGATACTCACCTTTTGAAAATAAAGTGACAACTAAGGGCCTACTCATACAAAATTGATAGCAAACTATATATATAAAAAAAATCATGTTAGTATTTGAAGGATAAAATAAATAAGTCCTTTGTAGACAAAATGATAATGCTTTTCACAGGCTAGATTAATATTTCAGAGATATTGAATGATGAATTCAGGTTTTTGTTTTTTCCCATATTAGATAAAGGCCTACAGCATTTTGGAGTCGATCTCTTCACACAACTGGAAGAGGAAGGATCCATTTATGTACAAATACAAATAGGAAAAGAACAACAAGGACAACACCAATAATAAAGCAGTGTACAGGTAGACCTAAATATACTACACTACAACTCATAATCAACAGGGACAGACTTAAAAATTTTAATCCAATCACCACAGATTACAAAAACACACACACACCAACGTTGAAACCATCCTACCTTTTCTCAACATCCAGCAAGGATGCAACAAGGAAACAAAATGACTGTTGTAGTTATGTATAGATTAGCCATAACAACCATTTAGTCCTATAGGATGATCATGATAAGACTTCGGGTCTGTGGGGTTAAGCACACCTAATCCACTGGGATGAGTCAATTGATCGGGGGGCAGGTGTGTCAAGGGGGTAGCACTGACCCATTAGCCCTAGTCCGCATTAGCGCTGGGCTCAGTCGGGACAGGTGGGGGTGGTGTGTGTGTGTGTGCCAAAGTGTGTGTGTAAGAGGGAGATAGGCCCGTCCAGAGCTCTAGGGGTATCAGGTTTCCCCATCCTCCGACTACCCTTCCCTGACAGAGGCATAGGGACTCTCCGCTGGGCTGCATGCCATGCTATTCTCATCCTCTGGCCTGCCAGTGGAAAGGCCAGGCTCTCTCCCCTCTCCGATATCTTCCTGCTCCGTGTCCGAGGCCAAAATCTGCCTAAACAAGCCTTGATAATGCAGCTAATGAAATGCTGCTCACACCCCAGCTGTATAGGATCTGTTTCGCCCAGTTGACACCCCTGTTATTAATGTCTGTAGATACAAACAGTGCCTTCTTGATCTTAATCCCCTATTGGTTAGTAGCCTAAAGGAAAAATCCACCCTCTTACACTGTTATATAGGCTATCATCAATCTGTGGTGGTTCCAGGAGTTCTTTTGTGATGTGTTGTGATTTACTTTTTGGTTGTACCCACTTTCCCTCAGCCAGCCTCGTCTACTTCTATTTCAGTTATCGATTTCCTACATTTCCCAGAATTCATTTCGACAACCCCCAGAGAATTGTCGTGAACTTGCTGCGTTCAGCTGTGGGTTATACGTGTAGGTGGAGGGAGCGATAGTGATAGCACAGTAAGAGCATGAGAGTGGGAGTTTGTCGTAGTAGTCGCACCCCTTGCTCAGAACGCAACATGTCTTGTGGCTGCATTGCATTATGGTCCATTGAGGCTGCGGTCGGTGGAGAAATTGTTCTCTCTGCCTCTTCTACGATGGATTTCTCCCTGTATGATTGTTGAACATCGGTGCAGAATGAAAGTCTAGAAATGAGAGTCTAGAAGGAAGCCCTCGCCCCGACTGACACCAAAACCGGACATTTACTGTTGATTTTTCTGCTTTCAAACTCTATTGTAGCTGAGCTGGAAATATTTAGATGTGACATCATGTCATCTATGTGGCCAAATACACCACCAAACAACTAAATGTACCAAAAAATATGGGAAAAAAAGTGGATTTTTCATTTAAAATGAACCAAGTTAGATGAAGCTTGTTCAGTTTTCTGTCAGGTTTTGGGGCAGTGTAGGGAAAAACATTAAAAGGGGAATGGAAATGAGGTTGAGATCATCAGAGACCATTAAATAATAACATGGGTGTAAACCAAATGAACAACATCAAGCAAGGTAAATGTAATATGCAATTATGATAGGGACATAAGGGTAAATGGGCTGGTGATATTGCTGCATGTAATGATATGGATGAAGCATTGCGGAACCTTGCTATATACTGTATCGTAGGATAGCTAATGTAAAAAACAAATGAAAATAAAAGATATAGCTTTGGAATTAACATAGTATTATTTTCATTTCTAAATACTCAGGGTTGATCTACGACTATGGAAGCAGAACTGCAACTGTAGTTATTGTAATTGTTTTTAATAACAAAAACTCAGAACCATTAAGCCTAATTCTGTTATTATTAGAAAACAGCACATAGATGACAGTCCTAACATTAATTTTCCAACTACAGCTTCAGCCAATAAAGGATTTTGTCTTATCGTATCTCAACAGAAGCTGTGCAGTTATCCCACAGATAAAGAGCAGGGTGAATCTAAAGATGATGGACTTGACTGCTCGGAGACCCAGCTGGGATCCCGGCGGTGACACTGGCTAAAAATGAGTGACAGGTGTACTGAGCGCTCGCCACCTCAGGGGCGAGAAGGGCTAAACGGATACAAAACAAGACGTGTGAATGGTACAGCGCTATTTCATTCAGTAGGACATCCAGTGGGCGAGAGGACAGGAACGAGGACAGTTGCCAGGTTGGTTGGGGACACACGTTACAGGGAATGAGACATGTTAAGAGACATACCCATTTGTCCAAATCGACTGCCTGCTTGGCAGAGAGCGAGGAGGGAAGGGGAGGGGAGGGGAGTGTCAGAGAAAAAAAAGGAACAGTGACTACAACAGGTAACAGAAACAAAAAAGTCAAAAGGAAAGAATAATTTACCCCTAGGCTTGAAGATCATAATGTATGTATGCTGCGTACGGCACTACAGAGGCAAACAGCAGTAACTGTGCAAGTAGTGAAACTGAGAGAAATGATGTCAAAGTGTATCTTCCATCCCAACAAAAGTATCTCTGAGACAGAAGTGGACTGTATATCGTATAATCGCATTTATAGATATAATTTTTGTTTTTTATGAAATCACAATCAGTGTCATGTAAGACATACAAAAAGTAGTTACTGTTGTTTGCCTTTGTATAGGGCTGTATGTATTTATATTTGCAGTATGTTCTTTTGGTGAATTAGCCATATTCAATTCAAAAAAAGTATTTGTGTAGTGAAAGGTACATGAAGTTCAAAGAAATACTGTTCTTGAGATAATCGTTAGAGATGCGGGGGATAGCAGTGGTAGTTGGTGTGGTTAACACAGAAATATTCTCTTTAATGTAACAGGAAAGGGAAGGGAAAATGTAAGGAAAGGCAAATCTCTAGAGAAACAAAAATTGTATCTCAGCAAGCTCCATTTGTAAGCCAGATTTTGTGAATTTATCATAGTCCATTTACAGGAGGATAGGTGTGGTAGAAGACATTGTAGAAGAAATACAGAAAAGATTCACTTCAATTCAATAGTAAAGAATAGGGGAAATCTCTCTACAGACACAACTTGTATGTCTCCACTTTTTGCCATTTATTCCACAGGAGCACCTACTCCATCTCTCCTCTCTCTACCGTAAACATTTCCATCCTCCCCATCCCATGTATTCCTCCATCTAATACCCATCTGTTTATTTCCATTCCTGCCTCCTACCTCGGTCAAGTCCACCGTGTTGGCCAGCATCTCTTGCAGAGCGCGGACCGACAGAGACTGCTCCAGGATGAAGGCACATATGGCCAGGTCTGGCGGCACATTCTGCGAACACAGAAACACACAGCTCAGGTGTTTAAGAAAATGCCCGGAGCCAAGGTTACGTAGAAGACAAACACAGGCGGGAGGAAAAGTTTGCGTGGCGTCTCACCTGGGCGTTGGACGTGGTTTCCAGGAAGCAGAGGCGGTTCCCGAAGCCCTCGCAGGACAGACAGAGCTTGATCTGCTCCTTCAGGACGGTCGCAGTGCACTGCAGAACCACCTGGTCATCCTGCAGCCAGACCAAGAACAAACACACACAGTTAGGGACACATTTATTCCCTGGACACCTTATTTTAATGCTCTGTTGCTCTCTTGCTTATTTTGTGCTTTTAACCAAGCTCTTCCTTCCCTTATGTCTTAATTTTGCTGATGGTCCTCTTATTTGGATGGTGCTATTTATTTCCCTGTTTTGTAAAGCACTTGGGTACACACTGGTTTTGTGTTTTTACAGTACTATATGAAGAAACTTGAGTTGACATTCAGCTAGCACAATCTCGTATATAATACTCAGTGACTGTACTGTAGGGCTGGTCGATATGGTTGAAATCAATATCAAGGTAATCATGAAGTCTTTTTTCTGATATTGATATATATGATGATATGGCTCATATATGCAAAATTACATGTTAAATAATCAAATTAATATTAAACTAATTCAGTGGTTCTCAACCTTTTTCATATCAAGGACCCCTAATTTAGTCCACATTAGGGCCATGGACCCCGATTGGATGAGATTTTGTCTCTCGGACCCAAATCTGAGAATTTTTTTATTGTCAGATATGATTTTGTCCAGAATTCCATGACTATCTGTACTGTAGGTAGAGAGATAACAGTGAAACTATGATCAAAACAGTCATTCTAAAATGACAAAATAATGAAGTTTAACAATTCATCAATTTGCTGGGGACCCTGGAATGCCCTCAAGGACCCCTGGTGGTCCCCGGACCCCAAGTTGAGAACCACTGATCTAATTGAACTTAATGGTAATGATAGGTGTGATGTCAAAGCTGAAATTTTCAAATAATATTCCTTAAAATTTTTCATACCTCAGTTTTTTTTAATAAAATTTGGCTTTTGACATCAATTTAGATGGCAGAATTGTGTCATGATATCCCCAAATCACCGTAATATCACGATATGATTCTCCTGAAAGATGATAAACGATAATATTATCGCCCAGCTCTACTGTACTGACATGCTTCTTAAGGAGCACACTGCAGAAAGAAACTGACCTGTGTTTAAGAATAGCACCTACAGTATGTGGTATTTTCCCATGAAAGTAGAACGAGTAGAATTCAGTGTTTATGTGCAACCAGGAAACTATAGGGCTTACACAGCCAGGTGACAAGGCTGCAAACAGCTCCTCCCAATAGGGGGTGGCACTGTAGACACAGACAACGCGCTTCCACAGGCAGAACGCTAACAGACAGTAATTTGCGGCTCCTCGTCCAGAGACTGGTGTAAATACAGCGATAAACACCCCCCTGCCTGTGAACCCACACCTGACACTCAGCATTCTCAGCTGCTCCCTCCACTCAGTCATTATGCAAGCAGATCCATCACTTAACCTGACTAATATTCCTCTCTACAGCTCCGGACAGATTCTTTGCTTTTCGCTCCTCTATAGTCTCACAGCTAATGAATCATTCTGTCTTCTTGTTCTTGGTCCGTTCGCCGCCTTGCCCCTTGCAGGTCGGCGATTCTGCGCGGCCAGCGTATCATGACTTAGTGTTTTGGATGAGTGGCAGGTCCTTTCATGTGAGGCCGAGGGCAGCGCGGGGGGGGTTTATGTGTATGTTACGGCACGTAGCGGCAAAGTGGAAAGTGATGCGGATCGGTGACCTCATAACATCCCCTCCTCTCTGCGCCCGGAGGCCTCTACTGTTTCTTTGGCTCAAGAGTGTCCCCTCTTGCTTTTGGTTGGGCTATCATCTATCTCTCCTCAGCCTAGAAATGTCTCCTCTGTCCTGTCCTCGCGTTCCCTGCTTTGCTCTCCGGAAAGTGGAGCAACATGCCCTCTCTCCTTCACTTCAGACATGAGCAACACCACTCAATACTCGACTGCTACTAAAACGGTGCATGCACCATATCGACATGACTTTGGAGCAAAAGCGATGAATCACAGGAATATGCAAAAACAAAACAGGTTTTCTTTGTTAACAACATTAAAGCAAGTGGTGCAATATCTTTCCTATCTCACTCACACGACACAGCCTTCCCACTCAGCCTTACCACTTCAAAGCTGAGATTCAAAGCAGTATGCATATGCGCTGCAATGACATCAATCGCTATTCTTTGTTAATCAGGACCGACTATAGATTACATCTGTTCTGAAACCACAGCGGGGTGTAGAAAGAGCTGAACTGGGCTGAATGAGGGTAAACTGGGCTAAACTGGGCATGTTTTGAGGACAGGGCATGCAGACTCAGACAGTAGTCCCTGATAAGGAGATAGGACTGCGCTTCTGGGTGGCTAAAAGCAGACTGAAGTAACCGAGTGACTCATTGCTCCGAGACAAGATGTGCGATCGGATGACACTTGCAGCCCATAGACGACGGTGCGCACGCCACAGCGTTATACGGCACTCCAGCCTAGTGGCTTCTATCCATTTCTACACCCACGGTCTCACGCCGCAGGCTTTGCCTTGCTTCAATTCACCCTACCTCTACAGGCAAGATCAGACGGACAGAGGACCTACAGGAGGACAGGGAGATCTCATAGGCTCGTACAAGAAGATTAGGCCTAGAAGATGAAAGTCAATTCACTCAAAGTTGCAAAGAATCTCTTTTACAAGCATGAAAGACCTTGCTGATGTTGATGAAAATGTTGGTCCTGAATACCATTGAACCCATTTTGATGATCCTCATGTGGGAGTCTATAGAGAAATACTAGTATAGGGTATTTTATCACTCTGTGGACAACAAACAAATAATTGTAAAAGTAAACAGGGCAAAAAAAATACATTTTCATCCTCTCAATCCACATGATTGATTCCAAAATTCACGCAGCACTTTAAGGATTTAACCAGACAAACATGATGTTGAACATAGAAAAGGAGAATGTCTGGTTATGTGCCAAAGTGTCTGGTAGAGTAGATAAACGTACCAGCTACAGCCGGCATTTACTAGCAGCTGGCTGGTGGCTGGAGCTGATATTCCACCCTGAAGGTAAGAGCACACAGACTTATAATAGAGCTCTGTCAAGTGCAGCAGCTATAGAGCTGTGTCCTTCCAAGAGTCACGCTGTGTGACTCTCATCCAATCCAACCACGTGAAAAGCTGACTGGGAGACCGCACAAACTCCTGGGCTTAACTCACCCTTATATTAATAGAGGCAGTTTTCAGGATTTGAGAGATGTGCACCTGACGCTTTCTTGTAAGCCAGCCGCAAACTACTGATAATGCGTTAACCTCGCCCTGTCCTCATCTGACTGGGCCGAGACAGGTGAGCGGGACGGAGTGAAAGTTGTGTTGGGGCATCACCGGCCTGACCCACTGAACTTGTACCTGGGCATCGGGCAAAGACGTATACGTGTAACGAGCTCAATGCCTGGGGTAGGGTTACAGCCAGGCCATGTTTGGAGTTGGCGGCTGAAGCATCTTGGGTATGTGGATGTTCGGGGTCAGAGGGAGAGGTACAGACAATTGGATATAAACTGACAGGCAGCCAAGCAAACAATGATGTGTGTACGCAAATAGAGACGCGTGATACAACACAGATTCACAGCCAGCCAGAGGCATAGATAGCTCCTGAAAGCAGACACCTTTGTATATTCTCTAGGGCGGGCTGATTGTGTGCATGCAGACAGAGGGTAGCCAGGATTCCCCCGGCCTCGCAGGGACGGGACACTCTCCTGCCAGGACAGGAAGTTGCATGGTTGCAAACAAATGGAAAGAGTGACAGAAACCCCTTGCCTCTGATCCTCTGATGTTCTTCCAAACCCAAGAAGAAAGGATAGGATCGTAATTCTAGGACTATGAACACAGGTGATACAGTTCCTGATGTGGGATAGAGATTGTTGTTAGGTTGTTTGATTTGGTGTATAGAGGGTATCCCCAAGTTCAGGGAGATGGACAGGCAGCAGCAATATGTTTCACCCAGGCAGAGAGTACATTATCTGATGTTTGGGACAATTTATTTTCTGCACTAACTCACCTGGAGGCAGGGTGGGAAATTAACGCCAGCCCGCAGCCAAGAGCTGATAAATTTTGACTGTGGCTGGGAAGTTTCTCTCCTCCGCCAGCCACTCTGGCAGGTAATCAGCCATCGTTCAGAAATCTTTTTCCGTTCGAAAAATTGTATTTGCCTGGCAAAAACAGTGAAACTGGCTGGTGGCTTTGTAATCCATCTGCCACTGTGGCCAGTGGATAAAAAATAGCTTCTTGGCTTGAGTGTCATTTGCAGGTTTCTACAGTAAACTAGCTCCAGGTTTTATTCAGAAGCATTACACTTCTGTGCCAATCAGCAGATTCACTTCATCTCCATACAGACAGAAACAATATGATGTCCTCCGGCCAGTACAGACAGAAATGCCAAGAATACAACATCTCAGGTTCATTATAGGTTTGGATTTTGCATTAGTTTTTATTTTTATATGGATTTAATTTCAATTTCAATTTAGTTTTAGTTTAATGAAAACATGTCACTTTTATTTTATTTCAGTTAGTTTTACATGTAGACACGATTCTAGCTCAGTTTTATGTTTTTCACAAAGTCTCGCTTTCATTTTTATTTCAGTTTACGACAATATTTTGTAACACCTAGTTTTCGTCTCAGTTTTGTTTTACTATAATAACCTTGCATGTCACAGATATCCGACAAAGGACCGCATCAGACGGAGGAAGAGGCACCGCTCCGCACTATAACCCGTCCTGCAAGGAACAATGTATCAAATGAGGAGTGTATCCATCCACCCTTTACTGCTCCAGCTTTTGGCCCGACGCCCTGATCAAAGTGTGCTGATGCGGGCCACCCTCTGTCCAGGACATCGATTATAGCCCTGCAGACATAAAAAGAGTGAGGGATAGCACATTGTATAGTATGTGGGTGGAGAGGAATGGTTCGATATGGCAGAGGGGAGAGTAGTGATGGAGGATGGGGGGGGGGGGCTTCCCTTTGAAGTTTCTGCTCACCACAAACTGGTCCAGACCACACAGGTACACTCTCCCCGTCCTCCATCGCAGGCTGGAAACTAATCTCTTCTAGAAGTACCGCATGGCACCCTCTCCCCACTGAGTCATGGCCTCTCGCTCATTTTTTTCTCCTCTACTTGCTGTAATTTTCTCTCATAAAAAACAACCTTCGACTTCTCTCCTAAGCTCTTATTTCTCTTCTTTCTTTTCCAACTCCTTGTCTCTTACATGATTATTCTGAGGTGACAGTAAGATTGCTGTTGCACTGTGTCCCTGCCACTTACCACTGGTTGATTGTACTATCAGTGATCTAGAAATTGAATGTTATTCCACTGTAAATGGTTCAATCTGGCACCAGTGTCAGTAAAATACAGAAAATGTGAATGTTAAATTTGCACTAGGCAGGACTTTTATACACTCTTCTTATCTTAGCGTCCCATCTCCTCTAACTGAGACCCCTTAGATTCAGCCTGTTGGCCCAAATGAAATTGTGGTATCAGGTATGGACTCTTCTCCCCCCACAGGGAGTGATGAATTTAAGAGTGAAATACAGCTACCTAACATGAAATCGGCTACTGACTCACCAATGGACGACTCTCTCGTCCCTTTGGTATAAAGCTTGGTAAACATCAGTGTACTGTGTGCAGTTTACTGACGTCACGTTACATGATTTATGGGTATTGAAGTTCAAATTTATACATTTTGAAACTCTTGCTGCCATCTGTGCCAATGTTTAAAGTTGTTTAGTGCAGCTTTAATGTAATCAAATGTTTAATTCCCAAATGAGACGTCCACCATTTAAAGAAAACTGACACCTTTACTTCGAAATGATTGCTGGCAAGAACGTACATTCTTGAAGTTTTTAAGACATTGTTTTAAAAAAAAGTAGCAATGTTGAGGGTGAAATCAACCTCATTTGTGAAATATCGAAGTGTCAATTTCAGGAAGCCATTATTTTTAAAAATGGATATGTACCACTTAGGAATTAAACCCTTCTCATAGTCCGGATAATCTGTCCCCTCCTGCTATAGCGGTCTAAAGGTCAGCTGACACTGTAGCCTGATGGGAAAGTCCCACCAAACGTGATCCACCAAGCTGTCATTCATTTTCTATGAGAAGCGAGCAACTCCCTGCGCAGTGCATGCTGGGATAGCTTGCAGTGCGAGGCTTATGGGTCTCTGTTACCTGAGGATATGAAAGAGGTCTCCAAGTGTGAATAAAGAGGTCTGGTCGAGAGCCTTAGGTCGCACACACACCGACCCTTACATATCCTCTTTAAATAGCCAAACAATATTTTATTTTTTTCCCCCCAAACAATTCCTCTTGGGTTACAGATGTAGCAATGCTGCCATTTGGCTCCAACCCCAAGAGGGAAAAAATAAAAATGTCCTCTCTTTTCAGCCCTCAGAAGGTGCAAGGAATGGTCTGATAGATGGTTGAGAGACACCAGAGTGTTGCATTACAATATACTAATTTGGTTCTGATGTGTGACATTCAAGAAAAATCATGATAAAATGAGATAAAGGATGGAATAAATGCAGGATAAATGCATGAAGTTGGACTTTCACAAGGGGCACGACTGTATGTGAGCGTATGGTGTAATTGAATGCATCGGCCACAACCAGGAGTCAAGGCCAGCGCCAAGGTTTCTGTTGCAGCACATAGAGGCTTGCAGTAGAACTAGAGTTATGTAAGCAATTAGATTCAACGACTGCCTTATATCTCTCTGAAAAAAGGACAGATGGCATCTCAATTTCTAGATGAACAGCTTAGCCAAGACCTGTGGAATCTCCTTCCTCTCTTTCTCTCTCTCTCTGTCTCTCTCTGCTTGTCTCTAACAACCTGAAACTTTCCAAATCACTTTCAGAGAGTAATACAATATAATGGTGGTAATATCGCCATTTTGCAGAATTACAATACATTATGTATTAACAAGTAACTCGCAATTTGCCTTTTTCTTCATCTTCTTTCGTCGTTTTTTGCTATACTTGAAAGCGAACGCGGCCCCTCATGTCTTGATAGCCTGATAATAACCCTATGGCCCCTTAAACCTACTCAAAGCATTTCATATGATGCCAAAAACTGAATGACCATCCATAGGAATAAGGATGCATGTTCATTTTAAAATAAGCTTTCTTTTCTGGTGCAACAAGCCGTCAACACAGACTGAGCGTAATAGAAAATATTCAATCCTGCTCATCCTCAGGCATTGTATAATCTCTATAATTTAGAAGTCAAATGATTCCCTCCTATTTGGAATACGTCTACCCTTGAGCTACTGAACTGTATTACTGCAACTTCAGAGAGGAGCCTCAGCACATGAATAAATTTCACATTAAACAGCATGGGCTGCATGCTCGTGAAAACATTTACCTGCAAAAGGGGAGGGAATAAAAATACAATAAAGGGGGAAAAATGTCTCATTTTGCTGCAGGAATGCAAGAATCATTGTAGCCCTATCTATGCACCCTTGAAGTATATCTATGCGTGTGTGTGTGTGTGTTATATGTGTCTGTATAATGTGTGTGTTATATGTGTCTGTATAATGTGGGGTGTATGAGTGTCTTTGCTTGAAAAGTTATGAGGTAGAAAAGTTCCATGTGACACAGCGTTCTGCGTTCAATCCGACGTTACACTGCTGATGAATCTTTTAATCTCACAGACAGTCCAGAACATTCAGAGCTTCTTCTTATTCACATTCTGCTTTCACTGCTCGCTCTCTCTCTCTCTTCTCTCTCTCTCTTTCTCTTTTTCTTCACGCTCGCTCTCTGTCTCTGTGTCACCCTGACTCTCACTCACACACTATTCCTTTCTATCCACTCTGCTCTTCCATATTCTCTCACTGTACGCTTATTATTTCATTGCAGTCTCCTTTTCTCTCCCTCTTTCCATTACCTCCGCTCCTCTGCTCCGCCTGCCCCCCCCCCTCCCCCCCAACACTCCTCTCCTTCTATTTTAGGTGGTTGCACCTGTCACTCTCACATTCCCTCCTTCTGCTGACCAGCAGATACTCCGAGGTCTCACTTGGAGAGAGCCAACATAGACTCTCTAGCAGCGGGACGGGACTGAGTGCAGGAAAACGAACTCATTTCTCATACTACTGATATACTGAAGTCCTGGCAAGAGGCAGAGAAAGTCAAATCAACCATTCTCAAGCAATCAATGCCATAAACCAATATAACCTGAGTTATCAAAACTAAGAAAAGCACAGGCTCCACACACAGGTTACAGTCCTCAGTGTGCCTTTATTCATGAGGCCATTTACACTGTTTACATCATATTTATGCGCGTATATAATGCCAAAACACAGAGGTTAATACAGTCCATTATTATCACTGTATTGTACACCGCACTGAATTCAAAACCTTAGTTAGGCTTATGGAAGATTATTCATTGGGAGTTGTTGCTGCTTTGGATACGCTGTTGTTTGCCTTCCAGACTATGGAAATGTTCATTTGTTCACAGACATTTACACATTTGTTTGTTTGTGTTTATCTCTCTCTATCTCGCTTCTCTCGCTCTCATTGTTACAGTTAGACTGCATAATAATGTGTTGTTGTGAATGTCTGAAACGGTGTTGTTGCAGGCTTTAACATTCTAAGAAATTTGGACAAACTTGGTCAAACAGGCTAAACGATAAGCTAGACTAATACAAAAAGATAAAATAGTGTGGTGTCCTCCATCATGTGGAAAAAGACATAGGATTGTTTGCACAGGGAAACAGCTGAGTCTTTTGCACCGCTGAAATAATAAGAATGTCTTTGTGGATGCAGCAGCATAATAGCTAATTTTAAATTGGACTAGACACCAGCAGAGGCTGTGTGTATCCACAGATTCCTGCGGGGAAAATGATCCATGCTCTAATCATCTGTTTCTCGTCTGAAAGCATGACCTTTGAGACTTTCAAACCTCAAAATTTTTAACTGTTTTAATGGGTTGCACTGTCACTAACACTGCCAGAGTTAAAATTTTGAGGTTTGCAAGTCTCAAAGAGTCATGCATGCTAAAAATGTATTGACTCATGCTAACATGACGGCATCCAGCAAGTAGCATGTTACTCTTGTTGTAATTTCGGTGATTTTTGGTGATTTTCATGTTTTCACTTCAGCTGAAGGATCACATGTTCCTCTCTGGGCTTAATTCTCACATATCTATCGCTGATAAAACCCTTTCAAAACCAATTGGAAAATGTCAAAACTGAGTTTAAAATACAAGCTTAGCTTAAAACAAGCTTAAAATAATGCTGCTGTTCGAAGTTCCTGAAAAGTTTAAACATACAAGCTTTTCATCTCACAGCGATGATATGTTGTGCTATAATCTTCAGACAAGAAATATCAGGTAAATAAGTAACCAGGTGGCTCCTCCATCCAAAGATGCTTCACAGATAGACTAATGTCAAACGGTGATAATTCACAAATCATATAATTATTAGAAATACTGAATTCAATGGAAGCCCAAGGTTGATTTTCAATGACGCATTTTCTGTGCTTCAACAGCCTACACACACACACACACACACACACACACACACACACACACACATTCATTTCCCTCCAGCTCAGTTAAACTGCTACAAACTACCCAACCTCAAACATCAAACATTAAACAGCCTCCGTCATTTGAAGCACTTGGGCATAGACGATAACTCCGGCAGACAGCAGCAATTCAAAGGGAAATACCATTATAAATAAATCATTTTAGTTGGCCCGCATTCAAAACGCATTCCTCTTGAAAAGTCTATTTGCCATAAGAGTAAGCAAGGTACTTTCGTGACCAGCAGGCCAGCACAAAACAGATGTGTAACCCAAAAAACGAATATCTAAGCAAGTAAAGGCCTAGACAGACATTCATTGTGCTAGACAGTCACGAGCATCAACCCATGGCCCAGATTAAATGCAGCCTCATAGTTTGAGAGAAAAAGACTGCTGGAACATGAATGTACATGGAACAGACACAGGAAGAAAAAGTACTAAAATTGACCTATATACATTATCTCATTTGCATGTTCACACACAGAAGAGAGACCTATTGTTTCCTAGTTAGTAAGTCCTAGAAGACTCTGCTTACCATATGTGACCAGAGCCTATCATTGAGGAAAATGTAGGCGATAATGAGGTAAATATTGGACTTTCGGACCCACAGTGCAATTGTTTGGCTACAAAACACTTGGATTGAGCTGCATGAGCTGTTTGATGGACATTTTATGCTTTTTTGGAGTATTAAAAGATAACTTAAATAGTCTGTGAGAATGCTGGGCTAACTCGCTGTGTGTTTGGTGGTCCTGCCAACTTCGGTGGAGTTTCGACTGACATGGGAGTTTGTGGATAATGAGTGAATTTTCATTTTGGGCTGAACTGTTCCTTTAATGTGACTTGCATGTCTTTGGAAGGTGGGAGGAAACCCACAACGAAAGGGGGCCAGGAATCAAACCCAAGTCCTTCTTCCTGTAAGGCGATAGCGCAAACAACTGAGCCACTAAGCACCCCCCTCCCCCCCCAGCAGTTTGCATAACACTTATTGTCCACACAAGGGGGAGAGACTATACTTCATGACGTCACTTTGCGAGAGAGGCTTCCTAGGAATCCCTCTCTCTCTCTCTGTCTCTCTCTCTCTCTCTGTCTCTCTCTCTCTCTCTCTCTCTCTCCTGTCTCTCAGTCTCGTGCCTGAGATGAGCGGAGCAGACCGGCCCACCTGTTTATTGTGTGAACTCCTGTGACCAGAGAGCACGGTGGCATTCATATGAGGGCAGACTAACAGGTGCTGTGTGTGTGTTGTCCCACTGTGGATGTGTTCATCTCCCAGGCTCAGCACTTCTAAAACCCGGCTTCACTCACACACACACACACACACACACACATCCCCCCCCACTCCCCTTCACACCCCCGTCATCTGCCACGCTCCCCTCTCACAGCACCGATCCTGCTGCTGCTCTAGCTCAGCCAGGAGCCTGAAACTATACTAATGGACGCAATATGTGTGTGTTTGTTTGTGTGTGTGTGTGTGTGTGTGTGTGTGTGAGAGAGAGAGAGAGAGAGAGAGAGAGAGGAGGGGGAAGACTCTTTCTGGGAATGAAAAAGAGGGAGAGAGTGTGTCTGTATTTGTGTGTGTGTGTGTGTGTGTGCATCTGCAAAAAAAATCTCCCTGTCATCACGCACACAAACAATGAAAGTGTGGCGGTGCAACCAAATTGAATGCGTATTGTGGATTTGCGTTCCCCTCAGTCAATATCATCTCGAATACCGCCATAATGAAAATCAACATGCCAGCCTGCCCACAGCCTCACAGAAACACTGCAATCATGTAAACCAGAAATCACCGTATTAGGATTCAGAAGGGGAACAGAAACTAAGTGTAAACGAAGGAAGAAAGAGAGAGAGACAGCAGATGAAAAAGAGGGTAAATGTTTTGCTATATTGTTACAGCAGTGATGCACAGGTAAACGTTTTGTCTGCCAAAGGAGTTTCCTCAACAGTTTTACTTTGATCACATGGGGATATCTTGTGGCCAGAAAACATTTGAGTAGACTTCTGACCCGGTGTTTCACTTTGCTTCCTGTTGCAGAGGGCATTGCCCAAAAAGTTGCTGGCAATGTCACCACCCTCTCCCAAAGTCACAATATAAAAGTCAAATCCTGAATTATTCTGGCCACAAAACAACCAATTTCCATATAATAACCCAGACGAATTCTGACAAAAAGTTAATTCTGCATGTGTCTCAAGCGCCACAAGTGATTGTCACAACAATAAACACGATGTCTGTTCACTTGACACACACACACACACACATACACAGACACACACACACAGATTCGCACATACACACACACACACACACACACAGATTCGCACATACACACACACACACACACACACATACACACACCACCTCTCCCAATGGATGCTGGCAACTAGGACACTGACTCCTCTCGTTTCTCCCTCTCACTCCCTCCAGAGTGCGTGCACTTATAGTGGCAAACTATAAAAAGAAACTGCTGTTATAGACTGGAACTCGAATACCCCTTCAAACTCACTCGCCCGCATGATTCACACCACAAAGGTGGCGTCGTGAAACAGTGACACAGCTTTTGAAACGGCAGCACCGTATTAACTTTGGGTTCCTTGACACGGACCCTCGTTCCTTGATAGCGCAGTGAGGCGTTTCGGCAGTCCGCCCCTGTTACAGAAGAGAACAAGAGAGACCGCAGGCTCCTGCAAGCTAAGCCAGACTCTGACAGCACATGTGGGGGCTGAAGTGCGAGGCTTGCAGAGTTTTTTGGGGGGTTAGATACTAGATGCCTGTAGGTCGGCTGTTGTTTCCTCCCTGTTTGAGTGGAGAGAGCGTTTAGCTAACCTGCTACTGTGCAGCAGGTTAAAGCAGGTGGAGGATAAGCCCAAACAGCAAGTGTAGACTGTTGAACTATCCAAGCCACAATGCGATCAGCCAGCACTAGATGAGTCACAGGCCTGGGCCGTATTAGAATAACACAATAAAACCTAGAATAGAATAGACGGGTGCTGCTGAGTAATCTGAGTGTGGCCTTTTGTAATGTGAAAACGATCACTGGAGATGTGGTGAAGATGCACAATATGCAAAACAGCTTCCCATGTCAGTCTGTCAGATTGAACAGGATTCAGCTAACAGCATTAGAGGGATCTAATCTCCTCGTCCTCTCTTCCGTTACTAATAAACAAAACAAAAAAAAAACACTGGATCCAGGAACATTGCATTGCCTTGCTCCCTTTCTAACACCCACAGCTCTCCTCCTTATCTGGAGTATTCTCAGCGGGGGGTGAAGGAGAAGTGGCGTAACAGAGAAAAAGATAAAAATGGACAGACTGACAGTGTTGGTACTGATATCAGCATTTTTTCATCTTCTTTCATAACTAGGAAACAAAAGGCTTCCCAGTCCACAGGGACAGCTGCTATCTCCCAGTTTCTTTGACAGGGAGGGTGCATCCCTCATAGACCCTAATAATCTACTGTGTGTGTGTGTGTGTGTGTGTGTGTGTGTGTGTGTGTGTGTGTGTGCGCGCGCACATGTATTGGATGCAGGTGTGTTCATCATCATACCTAGTAACTTAGTGATACAGAGTTCAGTGTTTTTTTTTAACACTGGGAAATTAATGTTCCAAGGATCATCTAATTATTAAATCTAATTATTAAATATTGATTGGTCAGAAATGTCAAGTACAACCTTGTATGATCATACAAACCATAGCACAACTGCATTAACTTTGAAAAACATACATCCTTAGAACAGAAGTGTCCTTTTCAACGCATCTGTGTGTCTAGTTTTGGGACAATACCAATTTCTCCACACGAATCATCAAGTTTCATTATGCTTACATACACACATCCTTTCAACACAACATATGTTGTTACACCCAACACATACTGACACAACATATGCTGTTATTAACCTATGTTGCACTCAAAAGCAACATGAATGTATCTCGTCCTATACTAGACACTTTGGTGTGCTGGAATTGGCATGACTTTTTTTAAGAGTGTCCTATTCCATTAGATTGTAAAAAAGCTAATTTAATATTTTTGATATTGATTGAAGCAAAATCTCAAGGCTGAGCTCAACCCACAGCTAAAAAGAGAGCCTGGTTGTGAAAAACTACTATAGATTATGCAATTAAGGTTAAAAGATTACATTAGATAAACGTATAACTACTGTAACAGTCTGCTGCTCCAGCTGCTCCAGGTGAGTTGAAGCTCCACTGTGCCTCCCATCACAAATAACCCTGGGAAAAACCCCAGCAGACGAAAACAGCTGACTCACACAATGCTTCCTATCACTGGCCTCTAATTAAAAGACTGATAACAGGCCATTTGGTGCATGTTTGTATCCACACTGCCTTACAGTCACATGAGTGCATTCATTTTTAGCATTGTGGCCCCAGTAGGGATTGAACCTCTAACCCCTGAGGCACACAGGACCGTTCTAGTTTCTTGCTCATTTTTTTTTTAACTTTTTCCATCCATTTAATATTAATTGTGTCTGTTTCACATTACAGCTGCATTGTTTTTCCTTTTGAAGTGGCACATCTAACAGTTAACCAATCTAATCCCGAGGCTTTGAACTAATGACAAACCCATTGCAGGCATCCAGACAATTCTGCCTATGTGTCTCACAATTCATTTGCCACTCTGTGAAGTGAGAAAAAAAGCCTTGTTTATGGTTCTGTAACAGGAACAACAGCTGCGTTGCTCTGTATTGCCGTCTTGTGGCTATTGTGAGCTAACTTCATTAGCTTCAAAGGAATCCTGTCCATCATTATAATTCGCTTGTGCTCTCGCTGCATGAAGTCTGGGATGTATTGTACCCTAACTATTATTACACAGCTAACTGGTTTTAAGTGCCTGTTGGGTAAGCATCCCAGCAACAGCAGAGCGATACTTTAACAGAGACACAAGGGCACAGCGACTGTGGGTATTATTCTGTTGATGCTCTTCACCACAGCAGCTTATAATGAGTGAACAGGTAGAGGTTCAGCGTCTTGCTAAAGGATGCTTCCACAAGACACAAGGCTGTGGATTGTCACACTGGCTTTTGCAGTAAATTAACCTTTGACCTTCCAGTTGCTTGCCGGTCTCACTAGTCCCTAAAGGCCATCCTGACACCAAAAAATCCCAAAAACAAAAACAATCTAGCTTTCTATTCTGGATTTTCTCATCCTCTTCATCCCTGGATACAAAAATTATCTCTCTATCTCTTAACTGTTTTCAGGTCTTTTTCAAGGTCTTCCCCAACGAGCTTGAGAGTGTCTCTCGACGGTGTGTGTCAGCGAGTGTGTGTGTGTGTGTGTGTGTGTGTATGTGTGTTGGCTTCTCCATAGCAGACATGCAGCCCATGGCCAGCTGTCCCCTGCGGGTCCTGGGCAGCTAGTTGCTCTGCCTCCTCACCCCGCACTGACAGGCTCTCCTTTCCTCAGATATAAATAGATAACGATGCTAACAGATGCACCAGCCCCTGTCTATCTATCTATCTACACACACACTGTCACCCACCTACTCTAAAGCCTCCCGGTGGCTAGAACATTCTGGAAGTAATGCAAAACAGGTTAGTGCGAGACACCTGACAGCGCAAAATACTGAAAAAATCAAAATACGATCATCCGATGTAGGTTAATATCGCCAGATTTCTGCGCTCACCAGAGATTAAAGAAATCAATTACCAAGTTTAAAGAGAGCAACTAATAAGCAGGTCATGGCACATTCAGGGCGCCACAAAAATAGTCAACTATATACAGAAGCAGGGCTTGGCTTGGAGAACTGCAACTACAGATTGACTTAAATATCCCACGCCAGAATAGCAAAAGTGACAAAAAGTGAAGGGATGGAGGGAGAAATGAAGTTCAGCAGACCAGGAGTCGGCTGTCGGGTCAACAGATGCCAGCTGAAGCCCTTTATTCAGAGAAGTAAGCTGGCAGGTAGAGCAGAGTAAATTCATTGCATCTCCTGATTAGAAAATAGTCTCAGGTCCCATATCACTGACTTCATAACTCCCCCCCCCCCCCACCCTCTCCTTCTCCAGTTCCCTCTCCCTCCCCCCCCCCCCCTCCTCCTCCCCCCCCTTTTCCAGGAGCCTTGGCTTAGTGCAGGTTAGCCCCGACCGAGAAGGAAAAGTAAGCAGCTACTCACCGTTCGCAGGAACTGAATCTCCTCCTCTCCCTCTCCCCCTTCTGCCATCCTTCGCCGAGGGTTATTCGCAGCTCCTCGGGAGAAAAGAGAAAATCCCTCTGTTTTCTCTCTTCAGGCTTTGTATCTTTTTTTTCTTTTTTTTAATACCTTTCAGCCTCTTTCTCCTTTGCTACGTCTCCCTCTCTCTCTCTCTCTCTCTCCACGCTACACCTCTGTCTGTCTCCCTCTCTCTCCTCGCTGCTGTACCTTTCTCTCTCTCTCTCTCTCTCTCACTCCCTCTCTGTGTCTCTCGCTCTCAGTGCCTGTGTGTGGGTGTGCTGGAGGACAGCATGAGTCCTGTGGCTCTCACGGTGTTGTGAGAGAGAGTGACGGGGAAGAGAGGCTCTCCCCGCTCCTCTCCCCCGCCTTGCATCCCACCACAGGGGGGGGGGGGTTGAGGGGAGGGGGGGATAAGGGAGGGGTAGGCACCTTGTTACACACACACACACACACACCGCTCCCATCCCATCCCACCATGCCGCCATGTTTGTAGAAGTGGGCCACTCCTTCACACAGGCTGCCCCCCCCCCTCCCTCCCTTCCACATGTCTGAGGCTATAAAAGGAAAGGGGGTGAGGACTCTCTCTAGCCTTTTGGGAGTGTGCACTGTGAATACACACACACACCCACACACACACACACTCACACACATCTTAACTGTTCAAAGTGAAGAAGTCAGCCGCACTGTACAAAAACCCCTTTCACAATCACAGGCACAGATGAATCAGTGAATTAACGCTGCAGTATCGCTCTGACTCCAAGAGGAGCTGTTTGGAAAATTCATACTGTGTCAACGATTTGTGTCATCTGACATCTGATTGAGTTGTATATTATGTTGTTATGTTGTAATTATGTTGTTATTATATGCCTATTCAGTTGTACAGCATTTGAGAAAGAACAATTCCATCATGGTCTCTGCAGTTGTAATGCAGGACAGATGCAGCACAGATGCATGATGGGTAGGGACGGGACGATATGCTTATCTCACGATACAATTCGATACGCGATATGGGGTTCACGATTCAATACAACCACGTACGATGTAATAAATAAAAGTTCAAGTCTGACTGCAGAATTATCTTTATTTCTGAGCCACAGATCTTTCCAGCAATGGTACTGTCTTGCTAGAATGTAAACAACAATTTAAAAATGTCATTACAAAGTGAAAATAATATAATTTGGATGGAGAGCTTGTGAAATTGTGATGGGCAAGCCGTCTCATTTGTGATTACTACAGCAGAATAAAATGCAGCCAATATTGTGATTCATTTTTCTGCCTGACGATGCGTACTGTCACATTTCTGTATCGCGATATATTGAATTTCGATATACCGTCCCGTCCTTAATGATGGGGAATTTGTACATTGGCAAAAGCTGTAGCTACCAATGACTAAAATTTGCCTGATAGTCAATTTAAAATTGTCATTTCATTGTGTTTCATCATTCAGTCTGAAACTAGCATGCCTGGGATAGTTGTCAATATAGGAAATTGTTTAAAGTGAAATTCATTCTGGCTGGCTCTTCCCTAACCAATCAGATAATCTCAGTTTAAACCCTGAATCAGCTACAGATCTGCTCGATCAAAGCAAACCTAAACATATATAAACATATACCTTGGCACACAGAGTAGTGGACACTATGGCTGCTTTTCAGTCAATATCAGGATAAAAGGCTTCACACAGTCAGGCTTTAGGAGATGTTGGAAATTAGCACAGTGCACTTTCACACTTTCCCATAAAATCTGTGTTTTTAAAAGCCTTTTATGCTTTGGTGTTAAGACATTAATCACCACCTCAATTATTTTTAACATCGCAATTACATAACTGTAGTAAAATCATCACGGAAAAAAAAAACCCTCCAGGCTAATGTTGTGCTGTCATTGTATTCCAGGCAGCAAAAACCTTAGTAAAGACTTAAAATGGATAAACCTGCCCCATATCTGAGTGACCGGGCAGGAGTCCAAAAAAGCCATTTTGAGACACCCCAGGAAAGTGAAATTATCCTTGTGATTTGTTTTATGTAACAGTCTGATCAATATAAGAGAACAGAGTTGTGCTGGAATATGCACAGGAGAAGCAAAGGTGTGTGAGTGGGTGGCTGGAGTGTGTGTGTGAGTGTGTGTGTGGTGGTGTGTGTGTGTGTGTGGTGGTGGTGGGGGGGGGGTGCATGGGTATATCCAAAGGTGTCTACCTAGCCTCTCCACGTCCCTCTAGTCTGCTGTTAGCTCTGAAAATACATTTTAGGCACTGAGGAAAAAAAATAAAAATAAAAACTACTCTGTCTCCTGCCTATGAAATGCCAATAGGTTAGGCTGTGAATCAATACTGTCACAGAAATGTATTTTTTGCAGCCTCTACACTGCCTACTCCATCCATATCCTGCTTATCTCATGCCAAAACACTGTAATACATCTTTTTGTTTTTACTTACTCTTATTGCTCAGAGGAGAGAGTGGAAAAATATCAACAGCGAGGTCTGGAAAGCCTAACTGCACCCCAGAGGGAAGCAGATGGGTCTGCATGAGTGGCACACCCCTCCTGCTCATTCAAGCAGCCGAGATGCAGCAGACAGAAAGCTGGAGTCTGGGCAAAAAGCGTTACACACACACACACACACACACACACACACACACACACACACACACACACACACACACACACACACAGACAGCGAGTACAGACCGTGTGTCCAGCCCTTACCTCCTCAGTCTCCATCTGTCATCTCTCAGCATGCTCTTCCGCTCGCCCATCTCCCATAGCAACAACATCTGGCAGTGGAGGAAGATGTCACTCGGTCTGGACCCGCCGCTCCGGGCTACAACTCCGGCGCGCGGACGGTCGGAGGGACGGACGGACGGACGGAAAAGGGGGGGAAATACGCCACTGAAGCAGAACTAACGCGAATGCTGGGAGTATGAGTCCAGATTCAGATGAACTGTTTTTCGCCAACTCATGAACCCTCCCCGTTTGTCTGCAGTTACGACGTCCGACCTCAAGGTGGCGACATTGCACAGGGATTGTGATGCTTCTCTCTCGCCACCATAAATGATCAAGCATTTGCAGTGGTGAACCAGGGAAGCTTTTAAAATGCTCAGAGGCGATGCAACAGCATGCAGTAGCACTCAAAGCCTTACAGTTTTGCATTCTGGTCAAACTGAAGGCCATTAAGTTTATTGTTTTTTTTTTTACTAATTTAGGAATGCAGCCCTAGATTTTCAAATACCAGCTGACTCGACTGCAACTCTTCCTGTTTTAAAGTCAGCATTGCTTAAGATTACAGTAAGATTACCACATTGCCAGGAAAGGGCAAGTGCTTTTCTTAAAAAAAAAAATGTTGTGGTCAGTGACATTTCCATGAAGCGTTGCATGCGTGTTTGAGCCCCCTTGTCTGAGCTGCTTTCTAATGCAAATCCCAAATGCATTTTAGGTGTCTGGACTTGGCATGCAGGACTGCAGGAGTCTCTGCATCTCCCCTAGCTGCCTTTGAATGCCACATCGCCCCTCTCTCTCTCTCTCTCTCTCTCTCTCTCACCAACTCGGCTCTTCCTCCAGAATGCAGCCACCTCTGCTCTGCAGGCTCGGGGGGGGACATTAATGTCCCCTGTTCGGTCCCCTCTTCCTCTTGGTGTGTTCAAACAAGGATGCCTTTGAGTCCCCCTGTCCAGCTGCACAGTTACATTCAGAAGCACAAACACTACCTCCCTGTGTAATCACTTGCCTCCCCGAGAGATGGACAGAGAAATGACAGAGGGAGTTTTAAGAAGAAAAAAAAAAGGGAAGAAATCAGGATGATAGAAGTGATTTTGGGCGGGGGGGGGGGGGGGGACTCTGCATGAACAAATCCAGAAAGGAGTCAGGATTCAAGGATCTAACCAGACATCTAATGCGGTTTTCTAGTCTTTTTTTGCAGGAATTCACTTCGACCAATCTCCATTAAGACTGTGTCAAAAAAAGTGGCAGGTGTGGCCTATTTATTTCGTTTGATGCTCTGAAAAAAGCAGCACAGATGTCGCTTCCTGAGGTTCAGCGGCGCTCAGTTGATTGCTCATCACTATCTCTCTCTCAAACTCTCCTCCTCCTTCCTCTATTGGTAGGCTACTTCATGTGTGTTCACTGTTTTCTCTCCTCTACGCTGAGTTGTGTGTCTCTCTCCTCTCCCCTCCCCCTTGCACACACACACACAAACACACACGCACACACACACACACACACACACACACAAACTGATGCGAGTTCCCCTATCTGTCAGAGCCAGTTCCTCCATTTAAGATGCTGACTTGTTTATGTTAAAGGGAGGAGGACTGGCAAGTGAATGACTTTGGTTAGTTGGTGAAGCTTGAAGCTGTTTCTTTTTTTTTTCTCTAATGTATCTGTTGTTTTGCTGTAGTTAGAGCCAGGCAGAGGGAGTGTAACTTCTGTTTTGTTGCTGATTTTGTGGTTGATAGACAGATTCAGATAGCAGAGAGAGAGAGAGAGAGGGAGAGAGCGAGAGAGGGAGAGAGAGGTTGACTGATACACGCAGTGGACTGACAGGAGCTGGGGTTAAGTGTGGAGTCTAGTGGATGACTGGTAGGCGGGCAGCCCTCACCCCCAGCAGCTCTCAGTCCTGCGCCCGTCGCTCTGCCCTGGGCACATAAACACATAGAGGACACAGAGGAGGAGGAGGAGGAGGAGGAGGAGCAGGGTCAACCATGGAGCTGTAGGGACGCTCTCAGATGCCCAAGCGGATCACCAGCGGAGGAGGAGCGCCTTGGAGAAGACCTCTGCAATGAACAAGACCAAGAGGTAAAAAAAAAAAAAAAGAAAAAAAAAGAAAAGAGGGTGCACCGAGACCGAGAGTCTGGTGCACTCAGACCCACTTGCAGTTCTGTTTCTTTCTTTCTTTCTCAGCAAGCGTTTGCAGTGTGTGAAGTATTAAGATGTGTCAGCAAGCCTGGTGTGTGCAGTCGGGATGTGTGAACCTTGAGGTTATCCGAGATACAATGTGGTTTGGGCGAAGAAGGGGGGCATTTGAGTTTTATTTTCCGCTCAAAGAGAGAGAGAGAGAGAGAGGAGCAGTGTTGTGTCTTTCTGCTGTTCATTTGGAATCGATCAAAAGCAGTCGGTGTGCAGTGGAGCTGTTGGGTTAAAACAAAGGTTGCAGATGTATAATTCAAATACACACAGAGACACACACACACACACAAACACAGTCACAGTCACTGCTAATGTGTTTGACCTGCATATCAGTGGAGAATGATGTCAGGGTCTCAAATTATTTGTGTGTACTGCACACAAGCAAGCCCTGACATTCCACAGTTGTGCGTGCCTGTCGAGTGTTGCCTGCTCACCTTTCTATGGAAATTTATTCTGCTTTCTATTCTCTCTACTCTGTCCAGCTAATCTCAGTGTATTTTTCTGCTGTGACCTCGGACTATCACTAGTCCATACTTTGACCTTTTTGTTACGTATACGGAGATGTCTTTGCATTTTAATTTAGATGACGCTAATTGGTGAGAAACTGCAATATAAGCAGTCTGTGTTTTCATTAGTTCGTCTTTACTGCTGTAGTTGTGACCGCAGCTCTTATCAGATTGCCTGGAACGAAGGGGTTGTGTTAATGTTAAGGTAGCCAGAGATGATGTGATAGCTACCTGACTTTAAGGTGGACTGATGGAGTTGCAACATGCAATCCCCCTGGTGCTCCAGGTCTCCAGGTGCTCTTCAGTCAGCAGTGAGGTTTAGGTTTAGCTCAGCTGCACAAATGATCAGAGAAATCAGAGAGGAAAATGAAAATACGAGAAAAGAAAAGAAGAAATACAATGTGTGTGGGTGAGACAAAAAATACCCAGGGGTTCATAAAAACATCAGCATTCAACCGAAAAAAAAGAGATGATGATGAAGATGAGAAACAAAGATTCAAATGACATAAAAACCCAACAAGGAGGACAATGGTACCAAACTACAAAATGCATAAAAAAAAACAAATAAGGGAAATAAAATGAACTAGAATTACTGATGCAGATAATGACAATGATATCATAGGGAAGATGACAGTGTGGTAGTGAGAGTGTGTAGGAGTGTGTGTTTTCAAAAAGGAAAAGAGGGAAAGAGCGTATGTTGTGTTACTGTGTGTGTGTGTGTGTGTGTGTGTGTGTGTGGCTGTAGGAGCACAGGTATAATTTCATTGTCTGTTGATTCATGCCTGTTAGACCCCAAACACTTTTATTTTTCAGGGGTGTTGAAGAGGTTTATGGACATTTGATCCATTTTTTTCCCGTTGATAAGTATAATGGTTGGTACAGTCGCTTCATGCTGGACAAAATGGATGAATGGCTCGTTGCAATAGATGTATCCCGTGATGCGGAGGGAACAAGAGTCCAGGTTGTGAGAGGGACCAAGAGAGAAAGAGCAGCACACAAACAAGGCCTTCAAAGGGCCCTGGCTTCAATTAATCAATTAAGGAAAGAAAGAGAGGAATTTGCATATCCCCCACCAGTGTGTGTGTGAGAGAAAAGGGGAGGGGGGAACTGGATCCCCAGCCAGGAGCCGTGACACGGATGGGAAAGGGAGTGAGAGGGGGATTTCCAGAGAGAGAGAAAAAAGGAGAAGCTATTTTCTGAATGGTATGAATAGAGCAAGGATGAAGAAAGAGGAAAAGAGTGGGTGAAGGAGGAGTCAGCGAGGAAAAGGAGGTGTGAAGCGTGTTTCTGAATCAGCGATATGATGGACTCAGACCCAAGTTCACTAATACCTTCATTCTGAAAAGACAACTAAGGGTTTTTGGGTCATTGACACAAACATGAAGGATTTTTTCTCTTGGTACTGAAAGGACTGTGAAAGGACTTTCAGCACTGTGTGTATATGCATGTTTACCTTGTGTGCTGTTAAATATAGTGGGAGTATTGTTATATTTACTCAAGTTGGGTATCTTATTCTATGTAAAGGTGAATGCAAATGCACAAACAGTAAGGCCAATTGTTTTTGGATTTGCATGGGAGTCCACCACACGTTGACACTATTTACCAACCAGAAGAACACGAGTCCCTCCACTTACACAGAAAAGAGATCATTGATTGCCTTACTGTGCATTACCTGCTCAGCACTCGGGGGGGAAAATCCCTTCACAAACGTCACGACATGAATAACATTTCCCCTTCTGCACTTGTGCTTGTAGTAGCTTGTGCCTGTCGCTGCTTTGAGAGACGGCACTGGAATCAGTCTGAGTCACAGGAAGAGATGACAGATTGTAAAGGGCACTAAGAGAGAAAGGCCGACCTGACAGTCTGGAGGTAGAGCCGATGCAGAAGAGGCTAGACGCTACACTGCAGAACTATTAACAGGCGGCTGAGGTTTGGAGAGAACGAACCCAGACACACCACCTTGATTGTGTCCTCGCTTACCTCTTCCCTCATACACGACCAGTCAAAAGTTTGGACGCATGCATTTTTCTTTATTTTTAATATTTTCCACATTTTAGAATAATAGTAAAGACATCAAAACTATGAAATAACACAAATGGAATTATGCAGTGACCAAAAAAGTGTTAAACAAATCAAAACTATCTTATATTTTAGATTCTTTAAAGTAGCCGCCCTTTGCCTTGATGGAAAGGCAAAGGCTTTGGAAAGAAATTCACACATAGGCATCAACTTCACTATTTATATTTGTCTAAGAAACAAATTTCAAGCATTTTTAAGCAGAAGCCTTTAGATCAAAATGGCTTTAAAAACATAGTACATTCAATCAGGTGTGTCCAAACCTTTGGCTGGTAGTAGGTACAGTATGTTAATGTACCAGTGTATTTGTGATGTTTACCTATACTTGTGTGATAGGTGTGTGGCTAATGGTGGTACGTGTTTGCTGTCAGTGTTTTGAACTCAGTGGCCAGCCGGTGTAATGAGGCGAGGAGGAGGAGGAGGAGGAGATGGGATGGGATGGGAGGGGAAGCTCCAAAACTGGACCACCGAGGCACAGTGCGAGAGGGTCGTCACTGCAGACCGGGTCAGGGTTTCTGTATCCATGAGTGTGTGAGGGAGGAGGCAGGGGGAAACACGTGGAGCGATACTTGCGATGGCGGGATGGAACAGCACGTCCAGGCAGGAGAGCTCCTGGTATAAATAGATTATCGAACGTCACCCGTACGCCTGTATGAAACTGTGCAGCCAGGAGTGTCCGATCATGTGTTGTACATAACACAGTGGTACGTGCTTGGGTGTATGATTATAACGTGGATGTATGTGGTGTGTGTGTGTGTGTGTGTGTGTGTGTGTGTGTGTGTGTTAAGGATATGAGTGGGCTGGGAAAATGAACCGCACAGACAAAGACAGGTTGAGAGAAGGGGATGTAGGTCTGGTCATTCAGGGAACTTGTCGTCAGTTCTGTGAACTCGGTGTTTCCTGGTAATGTCATCACATCAGCTATAGAGACAGACCGCACTGTATCACAGTGTTAGGTACTGCACACTGTTTCTCTAATGGACACGCTGTAACAGTTTTATTACCACATTTCAAGAGATACACATATTCTGGATAAAACTCTGGGCTGCAAATCACACTGACATACTATGGGCATGGTTGTAGCCTAAAAGCACCTTGTTTCCCTCATTTCATCTGTAAGATTGAAACAAATTGATACAAATTTATATGAGAAAAGTATGGGAGAGAGTGAGAATTATTGGTTAATATGAAATACAGGAAGACATTGCTAACTGAGCCCCTGATCTGAAGGGCAAACATTAATCATAATATAAAAAATGGCAGTCTAATTTGTTGCTGAAATGCCTTTAAAGGCTTGCATTAACACTAGAAAAGCCAAGCTGTGCTCTTTTGAATTTTAAAATATATAATATCGCAGCTTTCAAAATGTCCCTCCACGTCTTTTCCAAAACACATTTTCTATACAAACCAGTGTTGTAAGATTTTCAAAATCATGCAAGGAAATAGTAGTTATAATTATATTTACCCTGTTCAACTGATGGCTTGTTGGCCTTCTCGTAGACTGCCAAAATCCACTGGCCTTTGTAGCATTAAAAGGAGTTTCAAACAACTAGGGGGAGGCCTCGATTTTTTAAAGGGGAAAGGATGTTTACACTTGTGAAAACCAATCACAAAATGTGTGTGGGGCAATTCATCCATCGCCCTATATTAGGGGGACATGTCCCTCTGTCTCCCTCCAAACATACACCTATGACTGGGATACTTACGATTGGACAATATTTCAGCTCCAAACAAACAAACACCAGTCCCACATCAGTCACCAGTCTGTGACCTATTTCAGAAGTGATGAATAATCCAACCTGTTGGCCACACATTGAGGAACGTGTGCAGCACAGAAAGTTGTGTGGTTCATACCAACATGTGGAATCGCTCCGCCTGAGTGCGATGGTTCAGAGAGCTGCAGCGCTGTAGCAGAGCTTATCAGATCTGGAGAGCTGAGCATCTTCAGACCTGCACAGGCTCACTGCAATCTTGCACTGCTCACATCTATTTCTCTCTCTCTCTCTGTGTGTGTGTCTCTCTCTCTCTCTCAGGAAGCCCAATGTGGAGAGCCCTGGTGGGTTGAAGAGCAGGAAGCTGGTCCAGCGGAGGAGGAATACATGTCCCAGTCCCCAGGACATCAGCCGGGCCCTGCAGACCCCCAGCTCAAGCCCCAGTGCCAGTGCAGCCAGCCTGGATGAACTCATACAGCGCTGTCTAAACTGCTTTGGTCAGTGTCTGTGTGTGTGTGTGCTCCTGTGTCTTTACTCTTTTATCACTAGCAGGTTATATAAATGAGGGGTGAGAGAAAGGGGAATCCAGGGTAAGAGAGAAGGGCAGGGAGGAAGGGAGGAAGGGAGGGAGAGTGAATGTGTGAGACAAAGGCCAGTCATACAATCAAGCTTTGTTCTGTTAGTTTGCAAAGGCCGGCCAGCTCTTCCCAGGCGCTGCTAGACCGTACAAACCCCTCTCTCTCTCTCTTCGTCTCTCTCCTTCCTTTCTCTCTCTGTCTCCCACACATACACATACACGATTATCATGATCAAATTGGCCAATCACCCTCATTTTTGGCCTTTGACCCCTTTTACCAACAACCTTAAATTACCCAACTGTAGGATTAGCACTCTTTATATCCTAATATGATATAATGTTTGGTGAAAGGGGTACACTAAACATCAAGTAAATTTGACACATTCGTTTTTTTCATTCTTCACTCTCTTAAGCCACTTATTCTTTTTCAGGGTCACGGGGGGGCTGTGGCCTATCCCAGCATGCATTGGGTGAAAGGCGGGGAAACACCCTGGACGGGTCGCCGGTCCATCGCAGGGCTGACACAGATAGACATACACTCACATTCACACCTTAGGGCAATTTAGAGTCTCCAATCTACCTGACTTGTCTTTGAAATGTGGGAGGAAACCAAAGCACCTGGAGGAAAGCCATGTGAAAATGCAAACCCCACTCAGAAAGGGTCTAGGCCAGTGGTTCTCAGCGTGGGGTCTGGGGACCACCAGGGGTCCTTGAGGGGGTTCCAGAGGGTCCCCAGCAAATTTCTGAGTTGTTAAACTCGTTATTTCACTTACAAGAAGTTAACACAATTAGAGAATGTAGAAGAATGACTGTTTTGATCATAGTTTCACTGTTATCTCTCTACCTGCAATACAGATAGTCATGGAATTCTGGAACAAATCATATCTAACAATAAAGACAATCTCAGATTTGGGTTCAAGAGACAAAATCTCATCAAGTGGGGGTCCGTGGCCCTAATGTGGACTAAATTAGGGGTCCTTGATATGAAAAAGGTTGAGAATCACTGGTCTAGGCTGATTGAATTGAACTAAAATGAACCCAGGTCCTTCTTGCTGTGTGAACCACTGAGCCACATCGCCACCCACATTTTTTTTTTTTTTTTTAAATCATTGTTAATCCTCCTGGTGTGATCTTTGACTGGGAGTTCTGTGTTTTGCTTGCAGATTCGGAGGGGAAGCTGTCCAGCCCCAGAGGGTCCCAGCTGGTCCACATGACCCTGATGATGCACAGTTGGGTGGTGCCCTCCCAGACGTTCGCCCAGAAACTCCTCACCCTATATCCTCCACTGTCCCTCACTGCGGTGCTATTGGCCAGCCTCGGTCCCACCAGTGCACCGCTCCCAATCACATGTTCATTAATCTCTAAGATCAGAAAACAGGCTTAGCTTTGTTTTTCACTGCTTATGCTCTCATTGCCGGCAAAGCTGATTTGAAGTATGTTTCCTCTACTGGAGCGTAGTGTGACGTTGTGCCATAGCTGCGCAGTGTGTTGATATCCTTGACTCTCTGTCACCTGTAAGGACTGTCCGACTGACAAGAGGGGACTGAGACGGCCACAGATCTGCCACCTTATCAGGTTAGTAGGTGCCTTCTTCAGCAAACACCAACTGTGACAGAACTGGTTATCTTGCTCTGTTTGTGGGTAGTAAACATTTTCTCTCCTGCTTCACGTTAAGGCAGTGGATCAGCCAGTTCCCAGCGGTGTTTGAGGCGGACCCCCTCCTCGAACAGACCATGGGCGACCTGTGGGCGCTGGTCAGGTCGGACGGAGAGGAGACGCATTCTCAGCTCATCGACACCTCCTGCCTGTGAGCCGTGTTGTAATTACCCTCGTACCCCGGAGGAATCATAGTCATTTCCATATCTGACCGTGACTCCCAACGGGAGCATCAGTCATTACTATAAATAGACAATGGTCTATATTTTTCCACGTTGCTTGTCTTTCTTTTCCTAGAAACCCTCATGTCAACATATCCCAGGCACCCTCGCCCTCTGTGAAGAAGAGGAAGGTGTCTTTGCTCTTCGACCACATGGAGCCGGACGAGATGGCCGAGCATCTCAGCTACCTGGAGTTCAAGAACTTCTGTAGTGTTTCAGTGAGTTTGAGAGCAGCTTCTTCCTGCTTACTCTGCTTACATCTAGAGAACTTACTGCTCGGCTTAGAACGCCTCATCCTTGTGTTCATCACTTGTAGTGACATCACTGTTGATGCTGCTATATTGACTCCCAAATTGACTCCCAGAACAGACTCCCAAACAACAATTAAATGCTGGTCATATTTTTGGATGTAACAATCATGTCAGGATGGAAGGGTGAAATTGCATTATTTACCCATTGATAAAGAAAGATGTGACATAGTAACAACAATTTATAAACATAACGCTATCTTACCTGCCCGGTAATCAGGAACAACTTTTTCTCTTGAAGAAGAACTTTTGGATTGTTCAGACGGGTTGCAAATAAATTATCATCGAATGACAAATCTGGGAGTTTATCTGCAGATAGTTTATCTGGGAGTTTCCACTGACTTTAGTCAGTGATGTTGATGACAGAGAGGAAGGGTCACACCCTCCAAGGATTAAAAAATATCTTTCCTTTTTCTTCTAAAGTCAGGCAAGACATTTGCTTGTTGCAGCAGTCTGTGGTTATATTGCATTTTGGGAGTCATTTTAGGAGTCACTGCTAGTCATGGATACAAGGTGGGAAATGACCACCAGCCGTCAGCCAAATATTAGAGAATTGTTGTGTAGCTGCTCCGACAGAAAAAGCAGTTAGGAGTTAGTAGAGTATAAAATATTGTCTATTCTAGCAGCTACTTGGCAGATAACACCATTTGGATGCCCAATTCTATTCTAAAAAATATAGTACAAGTGGACAAAAAAAGTTAGTTTCCTACATTGTTCGTATACCACAGAGCAAAACAATACCACTACTAATCTGTAACCGCCTGTTGCCAAGTTGATCTCCCGTCTGACCTCTGCTGTTCTCTGGCCGGCTAGTTCCTGGACTACCGGAGTTACGTGGTGCGAGGCTCGGTGAGGGACAACCCCGCACTGGAGCGCTCGGTCATGATGTGTAACGGCGTGTCCCAGTGGGTCCAGCTGATGATCCTCAGCCGACACACAGCCCAGCAGCGAGCCCAGGTCTTCACCAAGTTCATCCATGTGGCCCAGGTAAACTGGCTGCGACATCAAAGAGTTGGCTAAAGGGGCTAAGAGGGATTTTCATTTGGCCGCCAAAAGCTGTACGTTTGAGTTTTGTTGTAGGGAAAATGACAATTTTGTGCTCTCTCGTACCCATTCAGTCTTCTTCTTCTTCTTCTGTAGAAACTGCGAGCCCTGCAAAACTTTAACACTCTAATGGCAGTGACTGGAGGCCTTTGTCACAGCTCAATCTCCCGTCTCAAAGACACCTCAAACCTGCTGCCCCCTGACATCACTAAGGTATTTCACACATTTCACATAACCATGAATCAGTCCCTTGATGATTGCTTCACTCTTTGTATTTCTTGCACCATTCTCCTCCACAATGAGCTTTGATGCCATTCGGGTTCTCTGCCAAATCCACTTGTGTCTACTTGTCATGTTGATGTTTTTCCTCTTTTTACCTTTTAACTAAGGAGGTTATGTTTTCGCCCGTTAGTTCATTTGTCTCTGCCTTTAACCAGGATGACTGGATTTCCATGAAATTTGATGGAAGAGATAGGCCTTGGGCCAAGGAACAAGTGATTAGATTTTGGTAGTATCCCGGATCTGCGATTCTTGCCATTAGACGATTATTGTTTTTTTAGCCACAACTATGAAACTAACGGAGATAGGAAATTGATCCCAAATCCTAAGGGTATGGTTGCAAGGTCAAGTAATCAATTTAACTTAAAATGTAAGTGATATGAATGATGTGTATAGGTGCAACAGCAATTGTTCTGCATTGGTGGAGGTTTGCATTCTCTGAGTGCCTTCTAGTTTTCTTTTGGGGTTGCCTTTGGGTTTTAGGGTTAGGGTTTCTTTGTCTTAGCCTCAGTGTCTATTCCTCCTCTCTTGACTTGAACCAAACCTAAATGTAATCCCCCCCCAAATTTCCTAATGTGCCCTGTAGCTACGATCAATAGAAGAAAAGGAATAAATTAATATATAGAGACACATACACATAATGCATACATCAACATTGCTTTCGTGCTCTTTCTATCCTCTGACAGGCCCTCAGTGAGATGACAGAGCTGCTGTCGTCCCGCAGCAACTACAGCAACTACCGGAGGGTTTACAACGAGTGCAGCGGCTTCAAGGTGCCCATCCTGGGGGTGCATCTGAAGGACCTGATCTCGCTGAACGAGGCCCTGCCGGACTATTTGGAGGAGGACAAGATCAACCTGAGCAAGCTGCAGCACCTCTACAGCAACATCAACGACCTGCTGGCCATCCACAGCTGCAACCCGCCCTTCGAGGCCAACAAGGACCTCTTGCATCTACTCACGGTAAGAGACGGAAGTGAGGAGAGATCAAACATTAGAGAGGTGTTTGAGGAATGGCTTTTGATGTCTTAAATATCTTTAAATCTTCGTGCCTCAGCTGTCTCTAGATTTATACTACACAGAAGATGAGATATATGAGCTCTCGTACACCAAGGAACCCAAGAACCCCAAGATCCAGGTCAGTGGGGCTGGATATTCCTCTTTCAAGTTTATCTCACGATTGTGTACCTCTCTATCTTACACCATCAGCCTCACATTTGTTTTAACCTCTTTTCACAAGAGTAGGGACATTTGTGCGCCCTGTGGGTGTAACTTCTGGTACAAAACAAAAGCAGAGACTCAGTGCTAAAATACATCAAAGTTAAACCACATCAAAGCGCCGTACGTTGGGGAAGTGTGTTATGTGGTGGGTGTTTTTTCACATGTGCAGTCCTCCATGTCTCATCTTTTTGCATCTCTTGGGCCCCAGCCTGTAGCTCCAGTTAAACCGCCGGTAGTAGCAGAGTGGGGATCAGGGGTCACCCCCCGGCTCGATCCTGACACCATATCTAAACACGTCAAACAGATGGTGGATGTGAGTATGTAACGCCGGCTCTGCAACAACCTCCTGTCTTTCACTTCCTTATTACTGGGCAGGCTAAAGCAGAACTAACAGTTCCTGAGGCGCTCAACAAGTGAAATTGAATGTGTGATCGCTCTGTTGCCCCCTGCAGTCCATAATGAAAAACTACGACCACAACCAGGACGGCTACATTTCCCTGGAGGACTTTGAGAAAATAGCAGCCAACTTCCCCTTCTCCTTCTGCACTCATGAAACTGACAGGTGAGGAAGCTGCAACACGCAGGCCTCTGACTGTGATGTGGCTGCAAAACAGAGAACACACTAAATGAACCTAACTGAATCATAACACCACAAGGAAAAGCTGCTTGTTACGTCAGCTCTTACTCACTTTGTGATTTCTTTTTTTGTTACTTTTCAACCCAGGCAGGGGCAAATCAGTCGTGAAGAAATCACCTCTTACTTCATGAGGGGAATGTCTGTGTGTGCCAAGCTGGGCTATAACTTCAATGACGTACATAACTTCCACGAAACCACTTACAAACGGCCGACATTCTGTAACACTTGCGGAGGCTTTGTGAGTATCCGTTCACAAGTGTATTTTACTAATATGGCCAATCCAGCTGCAATACGACTCATATGTACATCATGTCTCCTCTGTTGTAGTTGTGGGGAGTCATCAAACAGGGCTACCACTGTAAAGGTAAGATAAAGTGTGCTTTACATTTAACAAGATCAACACCTAAATCAAAGATTAAACCTCTCAAAGAGAAATGAGGCTTGTCAGCATATGATGATAACCTACACAAGGTCAAGTGAAGGGATGGTCCTTCCAATAAAATGCCTTATATCTAAACACTTCCTCCCTCCCTCAGACTGCGGGGTAAACTGTCATAAACACTGTAGGGATCTGGTGGGAATGGAGTGCTTGAAGAAACACAAAGGTTCGGGTGGCTCCTGCCCATGCACCCCCGCTCCCGAGTTACGACCCAAGGGTAACAGCTGGAGTACGTCATTCTCTATTATACACACACACACACGCACACACACAGTTCCGTGCCTTTGAAATGACCCACAATCCATTCCGCTGATATCTCAACGTCTCCTGTTAGGTTCAGAGGACGACGCCTTTGTTTTCCCCCACAGTAACGACACGGAACACAACGAGGGCACGCCTATTAGGAAAAATAACGACGGTGACTCTGCGCTGTCCGACCGGTCCACGCAGACAGACCCTGGAGTGTGGACACCTGAGAAAAAGGACAAGAGGGGAATCCACCACAACACTCTCCTATATGCCTCCCCAGAGGGAAAGGTGAGGCATGCTGTCCAACTTTGTCCAACACTTTCAGGGACCACTACAGGAGCTAATGACTGATCAATCACGACTGGCCACCCTGGGGACTAATAATCACCATAACTCACTTTCAATACTACAAACTATGTCCAAAATACCTACTTCTAACTAGGGCTGAAAGATATTGACAAAAACTGTATTTGCGATTATTTGACAGAATGTTGCAATTATGATTGAAACGAACTTTAAAATGATTTAAAGAATAGTGACTGTTAAAAAATAGATGTCAGCGTGCAGGAATTACGGAGTTTGAGTATGATGAAAGATTTTCACCAATATTGTTCTTGATTCATAGACGAAAGATTACCTGGAGCACTAAATCACCTCGTTTAGAAATCCATTTGGGACGCCCCTCTCTCTTAAACAATTAAACTGCAGCCTCTGCCATTTAGAAATTCCAGCAGTTCATATTGCAATTTAGATTTTTCGATTAATTGTTCAGCTCTACTTCTAACCGAACACATATACAGCAAAGAAGACCCAGGGAATATTATTTTAGTGTCCAGCAGCATCCTTTTCAAGAAGCAAATCTGTCTTATAACTGGGGAAAATAGCCTGTGTGCTGGTAGTTACAGCAGATCCCCAGTGTGGCCAATGTTGGACATTTACTGGTCCGTAAATCTTAATGGGAGCGTGCGCGGTGGAAAGTGAAAAGGTTTTACCACAGTGAAATATTGCTTTTGAGTGAGAGAATAGTTTTCTTGACGACGCAGTCTGCTCTCTGCTCCATCTTCCAGGCGAACACGCTGCCCCACAGGGCCAGAGGCTGCTCCATGCCCGTTTCCTTCCTGCAGGAGAAGATGGAGGAATTGCATCTCTACAAAGACAAGAGCAGAGAGCCGGACTGAGCGCTCGGACTTGTACAGCTTCCCGCATGGACATGAAAACATCCGGACACCGCTAAGTTTCTGACTGTCAAGCGTTAAACTGATGCGACTTATTGGCCATTCGTACTAGAATGCGAGCCAGTACTGATTAATGGACTCCTTCACGTTTCAAGTATGGTTGTAACATGTTTTTTTTGTTTTTCAACCTTGTTAATAGATTGGCTCTTACCGTTTAGGCATCAAACACCCGTTTCTTAATTTATGACCACCTCATTTTGTTTCTAGAACAGATAACTTTGTTCTCTGGTGCTAAGCTTCTTCTAGGAGACTTCAAACCATGAGGTAATTTACAACAGTGATGAGATAATGGTTTCCCGTTATATGCACAGCAAAAGCAGGGTGGGAAATTAACACTAGCCTCCAGCCAAATTCTGGTAAATTTGGACTCTGGTGAGCTACATCCGCCAACTCTACTGGTGAATTTGGAAGGTAACACAGCATCATTTTTCAGAATAACTACAATTTGTTTGGCTGGTGAAACAGTGAAAGCGGTATCCAGTAGCTGAAAAGGTTTTATTTCCTGCTCTGACAAAGTATGAGATTTGACATTCAAATTTAGGCAAAACTGCATTCAAGATTCATTGGGACTGCACTGGAACAACAAAACACTTTCCGCCAGTTCCAAAACTGGCAGAAAGTGTTTAGCTAAATGCTTCTCTCTTTTATATTTTGTCCTTTTGATGATGTCAATCCCGTTAGTTGAGAAAATACTTCTAGAATGACAAATTATATCTTATGTGTTGTGTCTGATTCAACTCAGTGGCACCAAAAGAAAATGATCTTGTGAATTTCTACAGGCGTATACAATTGCATTTATTGTATAAAGACACAGAGATAGCTTGGGTCATTATCAGATTTTCATTATCAGGTAGAAAAAAAGGGTCCGACCGAACAGAATATAACTACTGGACTTAATGAACAGCAATCACAAATGGATTCAAAAAAAAGGAAAGTCTGCACACACAACTACTAAACAGGAGTGGCAAAATATTCTGCTCAATCAAAGACTGTATGGACGATTAAATACTACAGTATCAACACCTATAAAAAAAAGAATGTTCCATAATGTTGAATTCTATTGGTAGTAAATTAAAAAAAATAAACCAATGCGGTCACTCGGTAACTAAAAGTAAAGAGCAGGATAGGGAAAAGGGCCTATGAAGGGAAAAAGCATGCATTTTGTTCTTGGCTAAGCTTTTCAAAACAAGCAAACTTATTCAGACAGTGCTGTATCTTTCTAGCCCAATTAACTTTTTCACCTCTATACATCCCAGGCATATAGAATTTATTCTTCAATCTGTATAAAATATGGAGGCTGCAGTTCAACAGACATCCACATTCAATGCATAATGCTGGATAACATTCATTACATGTTTTGAACATCTACTATACTCTACCACCTCACAGTCATTGCTTAGAGTAAGACTTCATTCAGTAAAAAAAAAAAAAAAGACATCAATATGTATACAGCTCGTGTACATTGATTGGTAGGGAATGAAGGCTACTGTGTTAAACCGGACAAAGACAATTAAGGTAGGCGAGTGTATCTGGGACTGTACAAATCAACTCTAGAGGGCAAGTCAGGATACAGGTGGAAGGAGGTGCAGAAGCAGAGCGGAGTTACTGGGAACCGGAAGACGAGCCTTGGCTGCCCTGACCAGAGTAGTTGCCGTACTGGCTGTAATACTGATTCCACTGGCTCTGGTTCTGGTAGTACTGCTGCCACTGCTGAGCATACTGGAGGAGAGAAACAGAAAGCAAATGGAACAGTTAAGAGCCTGTTCACACTATTTGACTTTGTTCAAACTGCCACTGCATTTTTTATTTTAATATCAATGGGGCGGACGAAAAGCAGCTGCTTCAAAAGCTTTCAAAAGTTAAAAGATCAAGTTTTTAAAGCAATGCAGTTTTTTTAGCCAACCAATCACAACGAAGAGGTGGCAGGGATTGACCCTCCATCACCAAAGCTGGCACAAACAGTTTTATCTTTGCCATTGTCAAACACAATACACAAAGACCAAAATCAATGATACACGCAACATGCATGTACCGTATGTATGTAGTGTATCATTTTATGTAACCAATGTCCATTTTATAATAACAAAAATGCCACAAGGCGTTTATGGAGACATTATGGAAACAAAGTGTGTATCGCATGACCCACTTTTTCATATTAGCATCACAAAACGCAGTTGAGGCAGCGCATTTTCTACAAAAAAGTGGACTAGAATCATGGAGTATGAGAAAGCCAAAAGGGGAATCCTTGAAATCCTTAACTACCTGCTGGTATTGCTGATTGTAGTTCTGTTGCTGCTGCTGCGGCTGCTGCTGCTGCTGCTGCTGTGGCTGTTGGCTGTATGTCTGTCCAGTGGCAGGTGTCTGGCTGTAGCTCTGGCTGTATCCTGGGTACTGACTGTAGTTGCCATAGTAACTCTGGTTGTAGTTGCCCTGGTTGTACCCTTGATTGTAGCTCTGGCTGTAGCCCTGGAGGTGAAACAAAGGGTTCAACAGAATAGGTCAATTTAACATCATTTCATCTTGAAAGTTCTCAATCTCGATATATCAAGGACATATCGGGTACCTGGTTGTATCCTCCCTTGTTGTAAGGGGCTGGCCGATTATAGCTTCCTCCTGACTGCTGGCTGCGGTTGTATCCGCCACGTCCGTTTGAGCCTCCGTCACGGTAGCTGTTACCCCAACGGTTCTGATTATAGCTGCCACGATTGTAGCCTGGGAAGTAAACAAAGCAGGACTTACAACTATACTTACACTGACAGAAGGTATACTAGATCTATAAATGACCCCGATACACAGATGGATGCACAGTGTGAGGTAGGCCGACTGTCTGCTCACCTCCTCTGTAGCCATTGCCTCCATTCCCGCCGCGGCTCTGGTAGCCACCGCGGGATACCTCACGGTTGTCATATCGCTGGAAGCTGCCACCGCTGCCACGGCCGCGGAACCCGCCCTGCCTGTTGTCGAAGCGTTTGTCAGGGGGCGGGCCGGCCTTGCGGCCTTCCTCATTGTACTGCTTCACCAGCTTCTCAGCCTCCTCACGCTGCAGCTCGGCAAACGTCACCTCATCCAGGAAGTCGCCACCCTCAGGGAGAGTAAAGTTGGCTTGGAGAGTGACAGAGGTGACCACAGGAGGAGGAGAGAGAGACAGCCCATCCAGCAAGAGAGGGATGGAGAGACAGAGAGAAAGAGAGAGAGGGGGGGAGGGGGTTGTAGTGAAGACCAGAGCAGCCACACCACCGGAAGACAAAATGAAATACAATTATTACCATACAGAGGCAGTGGAGATCATAGAGAAAGAAACTAAGAGCAGATAGATGAAAGCAGATGGCAATGTGTTTGGCGGGGTAGGGAACAAACATTACCTCCAGGAGAACATGGAGGAAACATTTGCTCAAGCAAACACAGGAGAGGGAGGAGACTTCAGTACGGGGGGGAGGGACAATAAGGACAACTAGAAGGTTGGTGAGAAGAGGAAACAGCACTGCAAACCAAGGGCTGCTGATGTAATGTTGTTACAAATGAACTTCCGACAACGTCAGCGATTTACATCGTGTGACTGCTAGTAAGTTTGCCAAGAGCGAGTTTGGAAACATCCTTTTCAGGGAAGCCAATTGTGCAATTTTAGTTCCATTATTACATGACCTCAACTCACGGGCCCAAGTCTCAGTTTGCAGTGCATTAGGGGGAAGTTGTATGGCAAGTGGCAGATAGAGGGCAAAATAAGGAAGAATCAAATTCATGTGGACTGTTAAAAAATGTCCAGGTCTGAAATCTGGCCAGAGGCTATGATGGGGGGAGGGGGGTAGGGGCATCTTCCAAGTTTGATTTAGAGACAAAACATAGAAAAAGTAAAAGTAGATCTGGTGTTTTGTTGGTTGTTTTCCACAGCATTCCTACCTTTCATTTCTAAAACAGCATGATCGGGCACATCCTTCCCCTGCTCATCAGTTTGCTTTAATGTTCGTTCTTTTAAATCCTCGTCCGTGGGACAAATTACAATAGCCTTGCGTTGAAAACCTTCAAAAGGACGCATTTTTCGTCTCTGGGCTGATCCATATACATTTGTCTAGCAATGGTGACAAGAAAGAAGTAGAAGCTTGTTTGTTATTGTTTACTTGTTGTAATGGCTTTCCACTGGAAGGAAGCTGGAACCCTGCAATAATGAAGTGAGAGAGGTTTGGCTTGGTTGTCAGTCTACGTTTTTACTCAAGTTACTAATGGCCTCTCATCACTCCACAGACTTACCTTGCATTCTGTGCATCCATCCTCAGTGACTGGCGATGAATGTTATTTATGATAGAGGGGGACCCCGTAAATATCTAAACTAACTTTCCATTCTCTTAGCAACTTAATATCAACATTACATAACACATCAAGGGGGCAAACTGTCAAAATCTCTCAAAACAATCAATGATGTACAGTAGACATTTGCGCACCTATTATGCTAATCCAGTTATGCCTTCACTCTAATGTAGTCTGTGTAAATGCATGTCAAAAATCAACTTTAGGGTCATCATTGGTTACTTCATCTTACATCAATAACATTTCTGGTAATATCACAATCTTCAAATTAACCACATACCTCCCCTTTCTGAATCCATCATTTAAATCTAAAGAAAATCTCTTTGACTTCACTATTCGAGTTCTTCACATTGCCCTGGATAATTAGCAGTAAAACTCAGAATTTCTTAGAACACACTCAATCTGATACACTTACCATCTACAACTTGGGTAAAACAAGTTAAGACTTGACGACTGACATTTCTGACTGGGGCCCCCCACACTTACCTTGACTTACCTCATCTTCATACGCGCTCTAGTCCCACTGAAGACAACAACAGACAGATATAACCTACCTGTGGATACTCACAGTTTCCAAGGACAAGACCAGTTCCGCCATTAGACCCACCTACCTTTGTTTTTTAAACATTTGCCGAGCACAAGGTTCTGAAAAGCTGAAAACGGTTAGTCGTCACTTACCTTCAGGGTCAATTTATTTTAAAAACACTCAACAGTTCCATGTATCTAACTGTTAAATATAGCTTTTTTAAAAAAGCTATCAACTCTGTCTTGTTAAATTACCATAGCAACAGAAGGTGTTTTTCTTACTCACCAGGCAGAGCTTACTTGTTTCTCAACATCTTTACATAGTCATGGTTTACTTGTACATTGTTGAAATTCACAAGACAAACAATACTGTATTATGACAAAAAAATAGAAAAGTACAAAATATACTGAGGGATGACAACATGAAAGATTCTGTCACTTATGAGAGCCATTAATCATTTTCCTTTACAATACATGACAAGCAAGTGACAAGAGGCTGATCAATGCTTCTTCTACTCTATCATACATAGAGCCCCCCTGAAAGATAAATAGATAGTCCATTAGAGAGAGTGAGCATCAGGGCACATTGACTGACTATGGTGTGTATCAGAGCAGAGTGTGGGTGGGAGGGCAGTACCTGATCCAGGATGTAGTTGCGTCTCTTGCGGGCGGCGATCTCGATCAGCCGGTTCAGACACTGGGTGGCCTGCTGGATCAGAATGTCCCAGCGCCCCGCGTAGTTCCTCTGGCGACGAAGACCCATCACCTGCAGAACAAATACATCAAACAAGACCATGAAGTCAACTGGCAGGAAAACCCGTTGTGTGTACGTGTCTTTCTCTCAGAGATGGTGTTTCAATTGAACCTTCATCTTGTCCATGATGGCGTTGGTGCCCAGGATGTTGTACTTCTTGTCGGGGTTCGTCTCAGCATGCTTCATGGCCCAGGTGGTCTTCCCACAGGCAGGCAGGCCAACCATCATCAAGATCTGAAACAAGAGAAAAGAGGCTAATTCCTGCACAATTTTCACTTAATTATCATACACACCCTTGCACATTCCGTCAAATTTCCAGATGTACCTTACATTAGGGCTGCATCAGAGATGTATCCAAGTGTATCAAATCATGATGTAATCGCAGTCTCTCGCAAACAAAATTTCCATATGAAGTTGTCAATTCAGCGCAGCCCTACCTCACATTCAGACTTGGTGGTGGGTCCCACAGTGCCTCTGGTCTTGCTCTCCATGCTGAGGTTGTGGATGAAGGTGTAGCCCTCTGGTGGGGGGAAGTAAGGCTCCTGCCTCTGGCCAAAGTTGAACTCAACGGCGCAATTCTTCACCAGGACGTGCGGGAACAGGGCGCGGCCTGCAAGCGACTCCTTGGTAGCTCGGAAAGCCACATCCAGCCACACTCCGTTCTTAGAGTAGGCCATCTGCACCTCGTCACCACCATCAAAGTCCTAAAATTACAGTTGTGAGAGGGGGGAAACAGCATCTTTCAGCTTTAACTCAGTGTTTGTTAAAAGTGTACTGGCAACTATAATGACAAAATTAATATCACAACAATCATAAGAAATATTTATTGATCTGCTTACATATGCAAAATCACATCAAATAATCAAATTGATGTTAATCACATTGAACTGCATACTAATATAAAGTATGATAAACCTCTAATTTTCAAATAATATTCCCTAATTTGTTTCAGATCTCAGATTTGAATTAGCATTTGCTTTATATCATTTAAACAGAAATGTGTATCATGATAACTCTATATCATTATTTCATCACAATACGACTCTTATTTAAAGATGATAAACAATAACATTGAATTACTACCCACTGCCACTACTTACAATGTAACAGCCGATGACATCGTTTTCACCAAACTTCTCTCCATAATCTGCAAACTTGCAATCAGCGGATTTCTTTCCTGTTCCTCCAAATCCGTAGGAAAAAGGCTCCTCACCTGAAACACACCACAACAAAACTCATTCTTTCTATTTAAGACCACGGCTCTCCAAGAAACACGCCACTGATTCATGCCAAACACAGACTGAACATCACTGCTCTCCGCTCACCAAGCTGAGTGCTGCAGGAGTTCAGGGACCATCCGATTCTGACCACATGGGGATCGGGCTCGCTGCTGGGCAGGTGCTTCACGGGGATATCCTCATTGATCTGAAGAGGGAGGAGTCAGGTCAAAAACTCAGGCAAAAAAACTATCACAGTATGTTTTGAGAGTAGTTATTGATGTTTAGGAGGGCCACGCCACCATGTTGGAAGACAAAAAACAAACAAAAAGACTAATGTAATCTTCTCTTACTCCCCGACAAATACATTTCTTAAATTATGTATAGTGGCAAATTGTGCTCTAAAAAGATTTCATACAATACAAAGCATAGCGAACCACCAGGTTTGTTGCAAATATCTTAATATCTTTGATTTTGTTGTCACACTTCCAACATAAAAACTTGATCTATTATAGTGCTCAGCAAAAGCAGAGTTTATAATGTGCTTTATAGGAAGGCATCAAAACAAGAATTGTAAAATACATGAGGAGGTGGTAAAAATAGGAAATGCATTCAAGAAAAAATAGCTAAGAAAAAAAAAAATTTACACAAAAGCCCAAAAAAGTGTTTAACAAAGTGATTTAAAAGATGTTACTGATTTAACTAGCCTAGTTTCCTCATCCAGCAGCCCTGATAGCAAAAGCAATGTGACCTTTGGTCTCGAGTCTGAACAGCAGGACAATCAGGATGCACTCTCTCTCATAGGGGACTAAGAGGTCTGCAACGTAGCTAGAGGCCAGACCTTGCCATATTTTATACAGCGGCATGTTGCTCGTAAACACTCTCCGAACATTCTGTGGCAAACTTCTATGTCTAGTTTTGAAAATACCTGACCTTTAGAGGGAGGCATATCGTCTACTGTGTCGTACCTTCATCTCGTAACAGACACGGCCCTGGCTGACGCCATGTGTCGCCCGCGCTCCGGCCCACAGGTAAGCGAAGCCCTCGATGGTGAGCGGATAGCCGCTGTAGCGATCTCGGGACACTTTGAAGTGCAGATCACAGTTGTCTGAAAAACAGTCAAGACAGATTTCAAATTGGTTTCACGTTAAACGTTCTTCACAGGTTACCTGTATTTGGGTTGAACTGCTTTATAATTGCTTACTTACACGTATCAATTGTAACAAGAGTATCATCAATGTTCTCTTCCTCATCTTCGGCAGGGGGCTGTGGGGTGCGAGACCTGTGAAAACACAAAAAGATTATGCCACCAACAGATATTACACCCACTTTCAAGAACTTCACAACTTCTCTTCAAGCTAGAAAATAAAATACTTTCCATCTTCTCTCCTCTGCTTCTATTTCCTTACCTAGCAATTCTCTATCATGCATGACCACAGGAATATTTTGTTACACTAGTGCCACAGTGCTGTAGCTCTGACCCTTGCACGCCTTGCTCTTGTTTGCTTATGTTAGTGATCTACGTATTCAAACTTATTCCACTGCTGCACACGTTGGATAAGATAAAAATGTAACATATCCGTCAGTCATAAGCCACGATATGCTTACCTCTTGTCCTCGCGGTGCTCGTAGTAGCCGTAGCCCCTGCTCTCATCATAGGATCTCTTGCGGCTGTGGTGTCCAGATCTTTCGGCTTCCACCTTGACCTGCTCAGCCTCCTGGGCCTCAGCCGCCTCCTGGGCCTCAGCCTCCTCCCACTCGTTGGCTGGCTCACGCTGCTGCTCTGTCTCTTGAACATCCCGCTGCCGATCTCCAGTGGATTCGTCATTCTCTTTTTTGATCTCCACTTTAACTTCTAAAATAATAAAAAGGAAGAATGACAGTGAGCTAAATATTCTGTGTTTGTTGTTTGCGGACCTTTAAGTGCCAACAGGGTGGAAAAATACACCAACAACCAGCCAAGTGTTAAGTTTGTTTACTCTAGCCAAAACTTCAGCAGGTAACCAAGCACCAGAAGGTCCTTATCTATTCTTATAATACAGATGGCTTATAAAGTACTTAAAGTTGCTGGTGAGTTTTGGGATTTACCAGTTATCAGGGCCTGAAGACAAACAAATGTCTCCTTTGCAAGTCAAGCTGAAGAATTGCTAAACATCACCTGGTTTGCTCTCGGGCTTCTCCTGTGTCTCTGGTTGTTCAGGCTTGGCCTCGTACTCAGGAATCACCTCAGGCTTCTTTATATCAACGTCTGCTGTGAAGTCGGGGATACTGTCGTCCGTGTCTGGAGCCACCTGACTTTCAAAAGGCTCACCTACTGCCTCGTCTGCCTCGTAGTCTCCACCTGAATCTTTATCCTCGTCTTGCTCCTCGATGATATGTCCTTCATCGATGTCCTCATCTGCTTCTGTACATGGAAAGAGACGACCGCAAAATTAGAATTTAAGTGTTGGCTCATCCTCGGCACTCTAAAGATATAAACATAAGCTCAATGTGCTTTTGAGGAACTTGCATATGATTCACTTTGATAGCTTTTTTGCCATTTCATTTATTTTCTGCATGATTCAGGTTCAGAGCCTTTTCTCCCTATTTCATATTCATTTGTTTGGTTTTGCGTGATTCAGTTTGACAGGCAAAATTAAAAAGGGCAATTCTGCGCAATATATATCTTTTGCAAAGGGCAGGTTTTCAAAAACAGTCAGAACCCAAGAAAGTACCAAGTGCTTGTACAGAAGGTGCCAAGAAAAGTTTTTTCTTGTTTCAGACTGTATTTTATTTTAAAATCACACTACATTATGTGTCACTTGACAGGTATGTTTTCAATTTATGTTTTACATTTTATTGTTTTATGTTTGTCACTTATGTGTTGTTTGTGTATAAATGCTGTATTATTAATTGCCTCTTGGTCATATCACCCTTGTAAAAGAGACACTCGAAATGGGACTTCCTGGAAAAATAATTGTTAAATAAAAATAAACAAAACCTTTACAGTTCCCTATAAAGGTATGCTGAATACAACTGTTCGTTTTTAGTCAAGAAATCTGAAAACAGGGGACACTTAACTAAGTTTAAACACACGACAAAATCACGTGTAGAAATGGGAGAAAAAATACGAGAATTTCCTCCTCTCAAGAAAAAGTATGAGTTGGACTGACCTTGGATCTCTTGGATATCCTCCCCGTCCTCCCCATCATCTACATCATCTCCGTCTTCTGCATCTTCTTCTTCATCTGGGAAGTCGTGGGAGTATTCATCCTCCTGATCCTCCGGTGGTCCTCCCCCTTCCTCTAACGTATCAGCCTCCGCTTCAGAGTCCAGAGCGGCTCTGAGCCGCTCCACCAGGTCCGCCTTCAGGCCTTTGGTGTCCAGGCCGCGGCGCTGAAGCTCCTCTTTCAGCTCATTGACTTTCAGTTTCTTTACGTCAACACTCATAGTGTTTGGGTATTTGTGCCGTTTTCAGTTTACTGTTAATGCAAAGAAAATAATTATGTTCAAATGCATGTTACAGGCCAACAGCATTACGTCTGACTTTCAAGTGGTTACCTGTTGTGTGGCACTGTGACTGTAAATATAAAGTTAGCCTTGCTACGCTAGCTTGTTTAGCCAAGCTAGCAGTGCTAGCTAACTAGCTTAGCTAAATACAACCCCATCGTCCCTTGTTCAACTAGTTAGCTATAAACAACGGAGTATTTCTGGCTTTATAATATATCCTACCAATTCAATCATAGTTTGCAAGTTGAAAATATCACTAGGGTTGCTATTAATATTCGCTAAGTTAACGCTATGCGGCTAATGCTGCTAACCGTGATAGCCGAGCGTTAGCTACCGAAAACCGATCCAGGACATGTAACTCTTTAATTCCAACAACATGCAAGCCACAGGACGCCTATTCCAATTTTGCATGCAGTGCATTTGGTTGATATATTATTTAATCCGTGCATACTGCAGTAATACTACATATTACGATAAAATACAAGGATAAGGCCTACCTTCTCTCACGCGAGTTGCGCGGGTCAATCGTGGTAAAAGATTTAAGTGAACCTGCTACCCCCTACTGGCGGGAAGCAAACTTCTTCCTCCGTTTCCTCTTCCGCTCAGCAGCCATACTAGTTTGGTACGGTTTTAACTATTTCACTTTATATTAATCGAGGTCAATATTCTCTGAAGTAATTACGCATCACATGTTGCCACACGAACTGACTATTAATACACACAGCAGGTATGAACATGTACTTAAAGCATTTATAATTTCACTTTATTTTACATCATTCATTTACAATAATGCCACAGCCTGCAATGTACACAAACTCTCGACCAGCAAAGGGATTCACAGTGTAAATACTACACAACATGTCTATGAAACCTTTGTTGAGTGGGATAGATCTCCAGATGAATCAACTGACATGGCCAAATGGTTACTGCTTAGTCTGTTTATACCTTTACTGTAGTGCAAGATATGTTTCTCATCTGAGTGGCAGTAGACAATATCATAATGTGCCCACTCAGACGATTCAAGCCAAAGGAGTACAGAAATCACCATTAATTTCCACTACAAGATCACTGAAATATGCTGAAACTGTTATCAAATATATCAACTTCCAAGTTCACCATTGCCTTGTTATATACTGTCGAGCTTGAAATGAACATGCAAGATCAGCCATATAAATACACTATGAATATCATAGCAATCCCCTTTACAACTGGTTGCTCAAAACATGAGCTGATGATAGGACCCAAAAGCAGGGTTGGGGTCAATTCATGAACAAACTCATCAATTCCAATTCAACTGAGGAATTGGAATTTGAAAAAAAACAAACAACAGGAAGCAGAATTGGAATTGAATTGGAATTTCAGAAAGTTGAATTTAATTCTGTGAAATTCCATGTGTTTTTGTTTTTTCGTACCACATATCTGAGATTACATGTAGTGTTATATATTATCAATACTGAACATCATAAGATGTTAAAGGAACCTTTCACGTGGTATTTGATGCAGAACGTGTAATCCTAATACATACATTATGATTGAATGTATTCTTTTATTTGATTCATGATGTTTGATTTAAATGTTTAGCAAGTCAAGTCAACCTCTCTTAGAAGTGGAATTTCATAGAATTAAATTCTGTTTGCTGTCATTCCAGTTCTGTTTCCTTAGATGGGTGACATTCAAATTCCAACTCCAACACCAGGAACTGAACTGGAATTTACCATGTATTCTCAATTCAGTTCATGAATGGCCCCAACCCCGCCCAAAACCACAACGCACTAGTATGCTCAGGTCCACCTGTTGCACCCGACTCTGAGTACAGGGAAACGGTGTGTGAGGCTGGGCTGTTATCAGGCTGTACATATGGCAGCGCCAAGTCGGCGCACTCTCGTTCCTTCACACACAGACTAACAGACAGTCCCGTGCCCCCCAGCCGGGAACCAGTCGGATCATTTCTTGTCGGGAGCAGGAAAGGCCAGCAGTAGCCTGTTGACCTCCCTCAGCTGGGCGTCTAGTGTCTCTGTGGCCAGGCTGAGCTCTCCCAGCTGAGTCTGTAGGTTGTTGATCGTCTCGTTCAGCTCCTCTTCTTTGCGGCGGGAGTTGGCGGCCTGCCTGCTGTACTCCAGCACCATGCAGCCGCCGCCGATGAGGAAGATGATCGCCTCTCCCAGCAGCTCGGCGCCCAGCTCCGCTGCCGCCTCCTCGTTCAGCGGCTTAATGGTGGAACCCCGAAAGCCCATGATCCTCATCTTGGTTCTCATCTCAATCCAGTGGTAAACTGCGTGGACAAAGACAAAGAAGCGTGCAAGACACAGGCACATTTTAAATTATGCTTTTAATATGGCATTTGGTGGTATCTCATTGTAATGGTCAATGTTATTGCCCATTTTATTGCTTCGTCCCAGCACCTATCGCACACTCAGGCGTCCTGGTTGGGGAATCCCTCTTTGAATTGAATTTTTCCTAATAAGGTTTTTTGTGGGTGTTTCTCCTTGTCTTTACAGAGAGTCTATGGTTGGTGGTGCCAGTTAGGCTAGGTTAGGTAGGCCTGTCATGTCTTTTTAACATGGTATTTTGTGTCATATACCCTGTTCTGTTTCCTTATTTTGTTTGCATATGTATTGCATCATTTTGTTTTAGGCTTGTTCTCTATGAAGTCCTTTGAAACGTGCTTTGTGATGATGGGCTATATAAATAAAATTGACTTGACTTGGTATGAAATTGGCCACACCTGCCATTTTGACATTGTTCTGAAAGAGTAAACAGAAAGTAAGCGTTTATATGCCATGGTCAATGTAGTAGCCTTTACAACTAGCTAGTAGTGATAGTGGGGGTCATTAACGCAATGATCTTAGGTATTTCCATGGCAATTTTTCTAATCAATTCAAATTTATTGTCATATTCTGGACAGCACATCGGCAAAAGGCACTTTCAAAGCAAAGGTTTCATACAACATGCTCAATGACAAGCGAGTCCCTCCCTCCGCGACTTTGCCTCGACCCTATTGGTCAAGCACATCATCCCATGAAAATGATTGGCTAAGCGGCTTCGACAGGTGTAATCCCACTGGTTGTCGCGGGAGGATAACGCCCCCTCCACTTCAGCCAACCTCTGATGTAGCTGTCATTAGCCGTTAGCCTAGCTACTTACTCTGTGCCGGGGGAAGACATACGTAAGTCTTGAAGAACTCGCTTCTTATGGCTCCTGCTTTTATCCTGTTGGCCACGGGCTTGCTCAGCTGCCGTACTCCGAGATAGAGGAGCTTGGCGATGGGGAAGGCACCGACAACCATCTTAGCGGAAACACTTCATTCACCGAAGGGGCGGAGCACGTAGAGGTTACGCGATGACGTATTGTTATTATTCATGAAGCCAGTTACGCAGCCGTCCGCACCTCTGTGTGACAAAATATAGCTTCATTACAATTAATCGACTCACTGTGTTTATAATGTTAAGCTACTCATGATGACTTGATATTTAAAACTATACTGAATGTCATTTCCATTATCAGTGATGCTGTGGTACTGAAACTCTGACCTCCAGTCTATGATTATCATGTAATCTATGTAGTCTAACAACAGCAGTATAAACAAAAAGCAATTATATCATCAGAAAAACATTAATCTATTTATTTTTCATTTGAATACCCTTATCTTCATACACCTCAAACCAGTCTGATACGACTTGCTATGATGTAGGAACTATACATCCATGGGATAAACTCTATTCCGCAAATAAATAAAAAGATGGGCAATTGAGTTTAGATGGTTACCCTCCATTGCATTCCTGGCCATAATATTCTCTGTATAGTCTCGGTATTTTTAAGAAAAAATTAAAGACATACACTATATCTTTTGAATCTGACTTTTAATTAAGTTTATTCTACATAGGCTTGTATGTTCATATTCTTCTTTCTCCTCATTCCTTTAGCCTTAATAACCTGTTTATCCTGTTTTACTCTTTTATTTTGTATCAACTATTTTACTGCCTGTTAAGTATTTAAGTTTAGCTTATTTTATTTCCTGTTTTTATTTATTATCATGTGAAGCACTTTAGGCTACAATTTTGTATGAAAGGTGCTATAGAAATAAAGTTTATCATTATTATTAGCAGTGGTGGAAGACAGATCTTTTACTTAAGTAAAAGTAGCAATACAACAATGTAAAGATACTCCATTACAAGTAAAAGTCCTGCATTCAAAATCTTACTTAAGTAAAAGTACATAGCCTAAGTATTGGCAGCAAAATGTACTTAGAGTATCAAAGTAAACGTACTCATTATGCAAACTGTCCCCATTTAGAGAGTTATATTTTTCATAAATTATTGGAATATTAATACTGATTTATTGACATACATGTAGCAGCATTTTAAAGTTGTCAACGTGAAGCTAATCTTAACAATGTAGCTATACTTTTGGGTAGTCTAATCTATAACAATGCTATTTTATAGTTATTTTATAAAGATGATCAAATGTTTTAAATATAAAATATTGATCTGAAAAGTAACTAGTAACTATAGCTGTGAAATAAATGTAATGGAGTAAAAAGTACAATATTTCCCTCTAAAATGTAGCCTAGTGGAGTACAAGTACAAAGTAGCATAAAATGGAAATACTCAAGTAAAGTACAAGTACCTCAAAATTGTACTTAAGTACAGTACTTGAGTAAATGTACTTAGTTACTTTCCACCACTGATTATTAGTAGCAGTAGCCTAGTAGTAGTAGTAGTAGCAGTAGTAGTAGTAAGTGCTTCACAAGAGTAAAATAGTTAAAATAAGGCCAGAAAAAGTAGGAATAGTAGTAGCAGTAGTAGTATCAATATGTAAGCTATATCAATATATGGGAATGACGCAGTGTAAATCTGCCTGTATCTTCCAGCAGAAGAAGCAGATGTCAGTACAGCACCGGGCGGGCTCGCTCACCTGAGCCAGCTGCGGCAGCGGCACCTGGCTCGGGTTACAGCGGAGCAGCGGAGCGGAGAGGGGGCTGGACTAGGAGCCAAAATAACTCCACTCAGTACGCAGCTATGACTAAATGTCTGAGCCGCCGCCACAAGAGAGAGAGACAGACTGATCAGACCGACTTCAGGGGAAAATAACTTGGTGAGGGCTCAGTCTCACCTTGAGTTTTGAACTGAAGAACAAAGGTCTCCTTTATAAGGTAAGGAGGTTTTTAACTCGCCTCGTAGCCTACGCAGCTCTCACTGCGTGGGATAATGTATGAAGTCAAGGATTATTATTGTTCCGTGTATTATGTTTTATTGATAATGTTTGATTTCTGTTGCTTCAGTAGGTGTATTTTACGTTTGAGTCTGACATTGCTCCAAAGTATATTATATGAATACTTTTTTTTTCTTTTGTAGATTTCTCTCTATGTTTCCTTAGTTCATTGTAAGAGGACTTGAATGCGAGGAGGAGCTTGTTCTCAAACTAATGAAAATCAGATGTTTCCATTTCTGCCTGCTCTGCCTCAGTCCACACAGCCAGTAGGAAGGAAAGAGAGGGAGGAAGGCTTACATGCTCCAGCCAGCTGCTGGACATGGATGTGCAGTAAAGTACCATTCACTAACAATGACCTAAAACTTTCAGTCATAAAACTTACAGCCCTCTATAGTCTGGTATAGCCCCTTTACCCCTAAACCATGAAAAATCACTATATATCCTACAGATATCAGATATAATGTCCTCTGATATTCCTATAGGGAGCTATACTGTGTCTGTGGTACACAATAATGAGTTTATGGTTGACCTTATCGCACTTTATTATATTTTTATGATATCTGCTGTTTTACTACAGGATGTTCTATAGTGTAATATTGTGACATTTAGTAGCCTAGCTGCATGATATTTTAATGTTGCTGTGATATTTCTACAGTATCCTTCTCCACATAAAAAGGCAGTGGAAATAAATCGGGTCAGAAAAACTTCAAATAGAAAAGGTGGAAAAGCATATAATGCACAAAACAGGAAGTAAATAGTGCTAACAAATCCAAGCACTTCAAAGCAATAAATGAACACAAATAAAGGCTAATAGGTTTAGCAGCTACTCAGATGCAATGCGTTTCAAGCTTGATGCTCTTCCTCAGGCAGCAAACAGTATCCTTTAAAAATGTATTACAGGATTACTAGAGTTATTTCTCATAGCATTTCTTATGACTAGAAACGTGTAACAATTATTTATTCTACTTAACAACTAGGTTGTTCAGTAGAGATCTGCAGAGAGACAGCAAAATAAACTTTGTCATAACAAGATGTGAATGGCATTTCTCCAGCTGTGTGAACCGGGTCTTGGTTTAAAAACCAGCTGGGCAGCATTGTGTGATGCACTTGCTGTAACCTGTTATCGGATTAATTGTTGGTGCTGTAAGTCTGTCACTGCCAGCAGAATACCTGTGGATGTGACTCTCCCCTGCATGCACACACACACATGCACACACACACACACACACACACGCACACACATTTGTCACATAGCAGTGGCCCCCTGCACTGCCTCCTCTGCACCTCAGCTGAGTGTGACACAGTGTTTGGGCTTTAGGTGTAGCGTGTAACTCGCCAGGAATGCCACTCTGTTATGTTGTGTTGCACCGAGAGATTCCCGAGTCACATGCTAGGGAACACAGTAGCAGGGAAGAAGATAGCTGGCATAGTGTTAGAAGCCACACGGACAAATGAGTCTACAACGCCACAGACAAACACAGGAGAGTAAACAATTTGTACTGTGGTAAGGGATTAGTTGTTATCATAATGAGGCTCCAGTAATATGCTTTAGTTCATATATCATTATTCCTGCTGCAGCCTGGCCTGCAGATAATTGTCATCCCGTATTTGAAGATCAATAGAGCTGCTTTGTGTAAGGCTGTTTCCTTTGGCAATGACAGTTGACTGGTGAATGGAATGCGCTACCGGTGTGTGTGTGTGTGTGTGTGTGTGTGTGTGCGTGCGTGTGTGTGTGTGTGTGCGTGTGCTCATTGATGTGTTTATGTAGGTAGAAAGGTTAGGCATTTCAATGACTAACTAGGGAAGAGGTCTGGGTGTCAGCGTTATAAAGAAAGTAAGTGGGTGGGGTGCGTTGGGTAGGGACAGTCTGTGTCAGAGAGTCACGCTGTTAAGGTTTGGAGGCAGAAGACATGATTAAGCTGTGAGCAACTTGGGCTAGGCCATCTATTTCTTCATACTGTAAAACTGATCACTCATTAATAGAACCAAAATTGACTAATTTAGGTGAGAAACAACAACTAGTGTGTGCTGCTTCCTGGCAGTATTATCAAATCAGACTTGAGGCAGTATTCTTTGGAGACACTTTTCTGGAAGCATTGCTTTTCTGCGGTGCCGGCAGACAATGCAGAAGAAAAGTCACAAAAACACCGGGTTAATAATTCTCTTCCCTAGAGCGCAGTGACACAGATTCCTGATATTTTACCCAATAATTACACAGCACCTCCTACCTGCATTTACTCAATTCACTTTGACCTTAATCTCCTGTCAGACGAATCCCAACATCCATCACATGAGATAGTGGTGGGCCAATGTAAAGAGTGCGTTGAACATTTACTTACTTTGGCAATGGACTGTGGCATGATTGAATGCCTTGCTGGGAATTTAGAGCACTGAATCCAAATCAAGCTGAGCAAGAGCAAATAAAGAAGCTTGTCCTGAATTGCGTGTTAATAGCAGGACCCATGCTTTTCACTGCTTTCCCTCTAAACCCAGCTGTGTTGATCTGCAGGAGTTTTATGGGTTTTATACACACCTGTGGGACATCTTTTAGTTTTGGGTTGCCTGTGTGATTCAGTACAGCCAGATTGGCATCTTAGAGAAAAAAGGCATAGAGAACTGTTCACTTGTGTCTTTATCATTCAGCCTCAGCCAAGTTCCCTGCCTGGAGTGAATAGGGAGAGAGAGCGAGGCAGATCTGGAGAAAGGATATGAAAGAGGGGCAGATGATACCGAAACAGGAGAGGGAGGAAATGAATGGAGTCATGGATGGGAAGGAGGAGGTCAACAGAAACCACCGAATCAGTCAGATGTGTAATTGTCATTTGTCGGTGAAGAACATGAGAGGAGCGGGAGAGAGGGAGGGAGGGACTGGTTGTCGTCGTGGACAGACACACCCTGCCATTCTGCCTAGCCTAATGATTATTGTCCATAATCCTTAAATCTCCTTTTTACTTCCCACAGTGATCTCTGTGCTTATCTGACTGTCAGTTGCACAGTTTCCAAGTTACAAAGGTCAAAACAAAGCTTTCAAACTAAATAAAAACATACAAAAGGGGTAGCTATTAATTGTAGAAGTCCTCCTTTATGTTTTTATCCTGCATCTTTCTGGCATTAGTAGTATAGACAATTAATTCTTAAATGCTATAAGGTTGAACCAACTTAGTAAACTGCAACGTAAACACTCTAGTGTCTCTCAAATGACTAGTTACCAGACCATTCAAGGAACTGAAAAGAGAGCAATAGTGTATTTTACCAAGCAATTGCTCTTGAAGATGCAGTCCACTTTAAGTTTGATGGTTTAAATTTGATGGTTTTAAGATGATTAATGTTTCTAAATGTCATTATATATATTGTGTGCATTCATAGTTATAGACAGTAGAGTTTGTGTACTTTCATGTGTAACAGTTACACTCCAATTGATACCTAATGACTGACCTAATGACAACTGGCTGTACATTGGCTGTTCAAAGAAATTCAAAATTCACTAATATGGTTCTTAGACTGAAGCCTTAATTTTACTCGGTCTTTACCTTGGCTGTTTAGTTTATCTTAGTTTATTTGCACAGCGATAAAATAGCCTGATAAGAAAAACACAGAAAGAGGAGATGCAAATGAGCAACTCATGATGCAGCTGAGATTAAAAAAAAAAGCAAAAAAAAAAGGGGCTTATAAAAACTCCTCACCTCAAAATCAGAATCAGAATCAGAAACTTTTATTTGCCAAATATTGTAGAGATAGATAGATAGATGATTTTTAATAATGTCACAGAGACGTTACGTTCTACCAAACAAAAAGAACCAGAAACAAATAATAATCAAAGCATATAAATCAAAGTCAGACATTCAAATAGACAGCTTCTCCATTCTCAGTTTCCATGCTTTCCCAATGAAAGTGGCCACACTAAAAACTTCCTCTCTGACTACCAACTTAACCTAATCTCCTAACCAGAACAACTCAGGCTTCTTGTTTTGCATTTTCTCAAATAAAAGCAGTCTTAGTTCCTTGTATAACGTACCGTGAAACAAAAGGTGAAATTCATCTTCGACAACACCCAGTTCACATACAGTACATAGTCTCTCCTCCTCATCAGTAGAATTGAAACTGCCCACCTCAGTTGCCAGACAGAGGGTCGCAGTTCTCAACTGGGCACACACAGGTCTTCTGGATCCTTCCAAGGGTAAAGTAACATAAGTTTCTGGACTATACATGTTTTTAATTTGATTATATGTTATAAGTTTTGGTTTGAGCCAGATGTCAGTAGCTGATTTTTCTTTATAGTCGAGAAATAACCTGCGCTTACTATGGTGAACACTACATCCTAAACCATTTCTGAAAATATATTGCTGGTCAGCTTCATTGAAAACAACATTCAACCAAAACACTAATGCCCTCTTCAAACGTTAAATGTTCCTCCAAAGTAAATCCAAGGTATTTATATGAGCTGGTATATGCTAATGACATAGCTCCAGCATGAAAATGAAAGGTACTTCTACCTACTCCTATTTTTCTGAAGTGCATGATTTGAGTTTTTTCCCGATTAATCGATAATCTCCATTTCCTACTCCAGAGATTAACAGTATTTAGCGTGTTCTGCACCTCCGCCTCTGTCCCTGTATAACAGGATATTCAGCTTCACATCACCTATTTGTAATCCATGGTTTTCACTTTTAATTTGCTGGGCTAAATCATTAAAATACAGAGCAAAAATGGTAGGAGAGAGAACATCACCCAGTCTTCATATCATTCACCTGCACACAGGCAACTGGGGTTTTATATAAAGCTTTAATGGCTTTATAAAATTTTCCATCCACACCAGCCGAGATAAGTATAAACTCAAGTAATTCCCTGTCAACACAATCAAACGCTTTTTGAAAGTCGATAAAACATACAAAAGTAGCCTAGATTTATAAATATAGTGAATGAAAAATAGTATAAATATGATCTAAACAAGACCTGTGTTTTCTGAATCCATTCTGCTCATCCACAAGTATACAAGGACTTTCTCTCAAAACTAAAAAAAGAAACGCATAAATAACACAGACAACAAAAAATAAGATGACAAACAAAGACACAAATAAACTGTAGAACTCCAGAATCTAAATAACAGAAAATAACAGAACGACAAGAAGATGCATGAAATGTCAAAGGAAACGAGGTCACGTTACTTCACAATGGCCCAACACAACACTGTGTTAGCACTTAATGAAAACTGTTTTCATACTATGTGTGTTGTTACACCCTTGTTTTCATTAGGTGTTTGCACAGTATGTTTACTTACAATATCTTTCCATAGGTTAACACACATGTTAACACAATAGAGCCAGTGTAAAGAGAGAACACTACCCAAATAAAGTAACAAACAAATGAATGAATGAATGAATGAAACAAACAAACAAATGAATGAATGGATGGATGGATGAATGAATGAAACAAACAAATGAATGAATTAATGAATGAAGAAACAAAACAAAACAAAACAAAACAAAACAAAACAAAACAAAACAAAATAAAATAACCCTAATGTAGGCAATGAAATCATAAGTCCTCTGGCTTCAGTGGTGTATCAACTGTGTACCACACTGAGTTAAGTTACATTACACAACACAGTACACAGTAACTCCTTGAAGAACCAGTGAAGTCATGCAAAAGAAGGCGAGAGTGCAGCCGGGAGGGAAGGGGCGGGGTCGACGAACTGCTGGGCAGGAAGGGGAGAGTTTAGTGAGCGAGTGATCGACCTGACCTGTATGACTCAGAGAGAGAGAGAGAGAGAGAGAGAGAGAGAGAGAGAGAGTAATCTTTTTTGTGTGTGCTGTTCTTGACAAACAGAGATAAGCTGAACAGGAGCCGTCCCAGGCGGCGCTTGAATGCCTCACAGGGAGGCGTGGTGTGGAATGTGAGACCTGGTGTGAGTCTACCAAGCCTCTGCTACAGTACACACAGTCTGGGATACTTATTGTCTGACGGTACTGTTTGTACATGTGTGTGTGTGTGTGTGAATCGGAGGGAGGGGAAAGGCGGGAATGATGACCTTAGATATAATACATATTTTCCTCTGTAACCTGACTAATATTAGACTGGTGCTGGGGGCTAATCCAGGCGCTAAGTGGGATAAGTACCGTCAGATATTGTAGGCTGAGGTCGGGCTGCTTTTAAAGTCTCCATCAAATGAACTCCCTTTACTTTTTACTTTACCGTACTTACTGGAAAACACAGTATCTTTAACGGTGACCTCATGCTGTACCAGTAGGCGTGAATATGAATTCCAACCAATAAAACCATCAGAGATTTTTGAACAGTCCCGTCTCTCCCTCCCAGCAAATAAAACCGCCTTTCTCTCCCTGACTGATATTCCATTGGTTTAGATTTTTGAATTATAATAATAATAATAAACTTTATTTGTATAGCACCTTTCTGAAAAGAGAGTTTGCAAAGTGCTTTACAGAAAACAAGAGGAAAAAACTCCAAAAAGAAAGGCAGGCAGCAGTACAGAAGGCAGACAGTAGCACAGAAGACAGACAGTAATAGAAAGCACATGGCAAAAAACACAAGATTTGAAACAGGATAAAACAATTACATAAAGGCCAGTCTGTAGAAGTGTGTCTTGAGAAGTGATTTGAAAGAAGACACAATGATCCCTCACTGTGTTTTGTCCCACCCCAACATCCTGTTTCAACAGGAAACGCATCAAATCAAGGAAGTAAAGATGCCGTTTTATCTCATTTTAATGTAAAAATGCACCCGTCTTATCCTCTTATCATCCTAATTGAGATGATGTAGATTTGCCCTATTTGCCCAAATTAAATTCTGGTGCCGAATCAAAACGTAAAGCAAAGCAAAATACAAAATTAGAGATACCAATTTCTCCACCAACAGCAGCCTCAATAGTGTGTGAAACACAACGGCCACTCCAACAGCTTTTTTTAATCATTATCATTATCACTCTCTGCACCTCCACCTACACAGCACAAAAAGAACTTGCTTTTCTGGCTGTTGTTGAACATCATCTTGGGAAACAGGAAATCACTAATTGACGTCAAAGTAGATGAGGCATGGCTGAGGTGAAAGTGGGCACACCAAAATTAAAAATTACAACATTTCATCACAAAAAAACCTCCTGGAATGCACTGAACATCACAAATTGATGATATGTAACAGTGTAAGAGTATCTGAGTTTGGATTTTTCCTTTAAGTAGCAAATATACCCAAAAAAACTTGGCAGCTGTGGCTCACGCAAATGTGGAGTGGTGCATAGATGTTGAGTCATCAGTGACGCTTGGTCCTCACTTTCTGTCTGTCTGTTTGTCTAACTGACTGGTATGTATATTATTAATTAGACACAGGCAGGATTGCAGCAAATGAGGGACAGGTGAGAGAAATGTAGGATGGCTCAAAACATTTGGATAAACTGCCAGCAACTACACAGATTTTAATACAATTTTGGCACATTTATGAGCCTGCAACATGCAACGGAAAGAACCTTTCTTAGGTTTAGACCAACAGAAATCAAACCAGAAATGGATAATTGTGAAGAATTACATCCCATTTATTATGTTATAATAATAAATATTATTATTATTATTATTATTATGTTAATAGATGCAGTCAATGTCATTTTAACTCATTATTAGACATACAGAGCATTTTCTGCATTTATACATAATTTGAGTAGCTCTGTGCTCCCAGTCTGGACTAACCCACCTGTTGGCATACCCAGCTGTCTGGAGTATCAGTGTAGCCTGTCATCCAGTAGACTAGCCGTGTGCTGCACCTGTCTCTGTGTGCGTCTGAAGCTGGCTTTCAGAGACCAGTCATCTATGATGCTAAGCTGGAACACCTGGCTTTATAGATACTGGGGGGTGAATCAGCAGGAAGGGCAGGATGGGCAGCTGTTCCCAGCAGCCCAGGGTGTTGACAGGGGCCACAACACATTGAGACAGAGATTGACATTGCAGATAAATAATAATAAAGTATGCCTACAAGGTTTCTTTGCAGTTGCTGAGGTATGAGGAAAGCGTGGCTTGTTTAGACATGAAGGGCATTCTGGTTATGAAACCACAAAAGGTTGACGCTCCCTCACACAGAGAGCCTGAGGGGAGAGGGAGGGGGAGGGGGAGGGAGAGGGAGGGAGCAGGGTGAAAGACTCCCCGTTCACAGCTTGGAGACACTGCAGCTCCTAATTTTATCATATTAAACTTTGAGCTAAAGGCTGAGTTGAATGGAATGGGAAGAACTCAGAGGGCAGAAGGCCGGGCCTGTTCATGCGAATCTTTGTAGCGTGTCGAGTCCTGTAAAAGTGACTGAGGTGCTAAATGCAAATTCACCTCATGAGGTTGTGAAGCCGTGTCGGTTTGAAACGAACTTGGTCTGAGACTTTTGCCCTAATAGCTTTGGTGTGTTTTCTGTTTTTTTTTTTTTTTCAGGAGCCGGACGCTGCAACGTCACAGCCATGAGCTCTCAGACGGGCTTTGGCAGCAGCATGCTGTGTGAGTGTGCAACGTGTTTCATCACATCCTTGTTTTTCTTTTTGCTCCATGAGAAAACCACATGGGGGGACTATTCCATACTAATAGTCTGTGATACTTGTGTTGTTTATATCCAGTCCAGATCATGAATGATGACCTGAACGCCTCCCTGGCTACAGCAGATGAGTTATCCAGAGAGTTCAACTCCCTGCTGCAGGAGGCCTCCTCCAGCGACAATGCAAAGCCTGGGTCTCAGGTACACACACACATCTGTCTGTTTGTATCAGTGATATACTATATAGTGTGTGTATGTTTGGATGTGTCTGTGTGTGTACAAAATGTGCATGCATTTCCTGTTCTGTCCCGTCCTGACCTGTGTTCCAGAGTTGGGGAAATTCATGAATTGAATTGAGAATACATGTTAAATTCCAATTCAATTCCTGCAGTTGGAGTTGGAATGTGAATGTCACCCAGCTCCAAGGAAACAGAATTGGAATTGAATTGGAATGACAGGAAACAGAATTGAATTCCATTAAATTCCATGAAACTTCTAAGAGAGTTTGTCTTCTCGCTCAACATTATAAATCAGATAAAAGACAGTTAAACAAATCAAATACATTCAGTCATAATGTATGGATTATGATGACATGTTATGCATCAAATACCACCTGCAAGGCACCTTTAACATTTTATGATATTCAGTATTGATAATATATAACACTATGTGTAATCTCAGATATGTGGTAAGAAAAAAAACAAAACATGGAGTTTCACAGAATTTCATTGAATTGAATTAAATTTCAAGTTCTGTTTTTTTTTCAATTTCTGATTGCAATTCCTCAGTTGAATTGGATGAGTTAATTCCTGCACTGACCCCCGCTCTGCTGTGTTCTCCCTGCAGACCGGCTCTTTGATCTCCAGAGAGAAGCCTCACTCCGACCTGTCCAGCTCCTCCACCTCCACCTCCCTCACTCCCAGGGATTCAGGTGGCAGCAGTAACGACAGCACCAGCTCCATGCCGTACTCCCCGAGCTCAACAGCCTCTCGTTCCATGGACTCCATCGTCCCCAGCACCAAAACCCCTCCGTTCTCCCCTGTCTTCTCCCCCATCCCGCTGACGTCCCCCCAGGCCCGCAGGGACGGACACTCTCCGCTCCCCCACCTCGGACCCGACACTTACTCGTACGGTCAGATGAGCCCCAAACAGTCGCCTCGTACCCAGAGGCGTAACTCCCCCTCTCGTTACAGCAGGAGCCCGCGAGGCTCGGTCAGTTACGTGGAGCGGAGCCCCTCCCCGAGCCCCACGGCTGCTTCTTTTGACCAGTCGTCCTGGTCCGCTCCGCTGCACCCCTCCTCCAACCTGCTGAGCCCTTACGACGGCAGCCAGATGGGCCGCAGGTCCCCGCGGCAGGACAGAAGCCCCTCCCCCCGGCCTTTCAGTCATCCCATATCCAGCACGCTGCCCCGGAATTTTGGCGGGTTCATGCAAGCTGGTGAGTGGCTTTAGTGATCCAGTGTTTTACTGTCTCTCCAGCGTCTGCCTGATCTAAATGCTTTTTCAGAGGCTTTTTCACCCTTTCAAGAATAAAAATCTGGGGTAAACATCGGTCTGTGACTGTACAGTTTGATACAGACAGTAGAAACTGATTAACTAGCTCAAAAGCAACCGTATGGAGGCCAAGAACGGCAATGCAAGAAAAAAAATGTGCTGCCAAATTTTAAGTTCATCTCATCCAAACAACTTAGTAACTCGTCCGGATGAGATAAACTTAAATAAACATGTTTTTTTTCCCATCTTGCCTTTCAGGGCTTCTGTCGTACAACCGAAAATAAAAAAAAACATTTAATCCAGTGGCTCTCAACCTTTAAATGACCCTTTAAAACAAAGCGATGCCTATTTGCAACCCCCATCGCAGGCTGCAAATGCAGAGTGGCGAACAGTTCACCCAAAAAATTATTTCCCTTTTCAGGTCATTTCATTTGATTATCAGAAGAGGCCGTGAGTATTTCACAAGAAAAAAGCAAAGATACAAGAAAAAACAGAATAATTACTCATGATAATAAACTTGTATAGTAGAAATATGTTTTTTTCCTATCCCATAAATCATCTCGCGATCCCCCCAAAATGATCTCCCAACCCCCAGTTTGAGAACCGCTGATTTAATCTGCTATTGAGCCTTAAAATCTTGGAGTAAGATAATTTAATTTATCTCATTTATCTTCATTTGTCTCCAGTGCACATTAACTTTTCAAGAAGTGTCTGTAACAGAGTTTCCTCTACCACTGAGTCGGTGCATTGGGCCACTTTTCCTGAAGAAGCTGCCAACCCACCTACAAGACTTTCATTATTCTGGGTTTCAGTGGAGAATTTTAGTACTGTTTCAGAGGTTTTTCCGTCGTTCCACAAATAAAATTCTGGAGGGAAACACTGGCCTGTCTGGAGTGTCAAGACTTTATTGAATTTTTTTGGGTCATTTGCTCAACATGCTTGCAACCCAGTTTGTACTATTCTTTCCAAGCTTCCTTCTATAATTTCTGCTTCTTTCTCTTTCTTTCTTCTCTTACTCTCTCTCTCTCTCTCTCTCCCTCTCTCTCTCTCTCTCTCTCTCTCTCTCTCTCAGATGAGGGCGTGCAGCGGCAAAAGAGCCCTGGCAAGTGGAATGAGACAGATCTGGACGCGTCTTACGAGAGGAAACCTCACCACACCTATGACAGTTAGTCAGCATGACCGCTGCTTGTTTACATTCCGGCAGATGAAAGACGCCATTGTTAATGCAACTTTTACTTTGTGTCCAGAGTCGTAGCATTAGGACAGGGCAAACAATTTAAGGGCTCAGGAACTTTGGCTCTCTGCCACCGGCGCCCAGTGTGTGTTTTCTGTTTTTTAACTTAGCACCTTCCTGTTGCAGAGACAGAGTGGCTGAGGCCGTCGGTGCCAAAAAGCAACTGGAGGGAATCCAACCTGGACGGTCCTCCTCCTGCTCCCAGCGCCAAAAAGGTGTGTGGTGTTGATAGAGAGATAGATCAAATAAGTACTGTGAGAGTTTTGCTTTTATGACTTTTATCTTGGCTCATATGTTCTTTCCTGCATTTATAAGAAATCCACGTTTACAATGTTAACTAAAATGGCACACCATTCCCTCTTTGAGTCCTTGAGAAACTGCAGATATCCACCTAAACAGGAGGTACCACTAGCCTGCCATTGTTTTTCACAGATAAGAACAGAGTGAAATGGCCAACGGACTGTTAGTAGAGTATTTTTTAGAGAAGATAGATGAAACACAGGAAGTGCTCGAAAAATATTTTTACAGCTTCAGATAGCGTCAAAGTGCTCACGAAGGAGTGGTGCACATGCCTAGAAGCCTAGAATTAGGATCCAATCTTAGGCAATCTGCAGGCACGCTTGCTCAAATAGGGAAGAAAAACTTCCCCAAGTCTTGTGGTCGAAACCGGTCGGCTGTTCTTAATATGTATCCTAGACATACCATCACAATAGAGGCTTTTTAACTACAGTATATCAACTGTTCCCTCTCTATAGTGTCTGCAGACTAGCTTAAGAACTCTCATTTCTTTATTAAGGGATATACACACAGAGTGATTTATTTTATGACATAAAACTGTTGCCTTTTTTCCCGTCCAGGCTTAGGTGTGAGAATAGCAAGAATGCTTTGGGTTTTTTTTTCTTTGATTTACTGAGTTCATCCCCTTTTACTGTTTGTCTCCGCCTCTCCAGGATTCTCGCTCTCGACCTCTCCAGCCCTCCCATGGATCTCTCCCCCGTAACGCCCGTATATCAGTTCCTCCAGACGTTACGTCCCCGGCCCACTCCCCCTACCACCCTCAGCCCATCATCTCCCGTATTTCCATCCCCCCCGCTTCCGCCCAGGCCCGCCAGCGCAGGCCCATCCCTCTGTCTGTCATCATGCGTCTGCAGAACCCCCACTGGGCCGCGGGGCCGACCTGCCACCCCAGAGTCCTGGGAGGAGACGGAGACATGCCGCCTTACCTGCCGGCCGCACCGCTGCCCAGAGAGTTCCTGCCCCAGCCTCTCCTCCAGCCACAGCCCCCCCCACCAGAGCTGAGGCAGCCGGCCTTATACAGTGAAGGTATGGAAACACATCACCGGTGGAGGAAAGAGTACTAGAGTTTCCTACTCAAGTTGAAGTACTGTTACTTTGCTGATATTTTACTTAAGTAGAAGTGAAAGTACTAGTGTAAAAATCTACTGAAAAGTAGCTCATTTAAAATGTACTCAGAGTAAAAGTTACTTTTACTTTTTAGAAAAGAGAATGTTGTTACATGTGATCTTTTCCATGTGATTCTAAAAGGACGAGAGGACAGAGTTCAACTAGATTCTTTTAATTCTAAAAATTAAAAATTACACAATAAAAGTAAAGCCAGATTACTTTTCTCTTCTTCGCTGACTGACTGTTCACTGTGAACGGCTCTACAATTTACAATGGTCCAGTTTCTGTTGCTTATGGAGAGAGTACAAAATCTGTACTCTGTAATGGATGTCATTTAAAATTCAGTGAAGTACAAAGGGAGGAAAAAAACACTTAAGTAAAAGTAAAATTACTGACTTTAAAAAATACAGTCAATTACTCTAACGTGAGTGAATGTAATTAGTTACTTCCACCCTTGCACATCATACATCTGCCCACACACTCTGTTACACTTTCCTGCAATAGATTTGTGTTCACAGGATCTTTGTTAAGTAAGCTAATTTTGCTGCATCTCTGTGGTTTGGTCTCCGTCTCTGCAGTGCTGAAAGCGGGGGACGTAGATGCAGAGTTAGAGCGGCTGGACCTTATTCATCATCACATGCCTGTGATTTCTGAGACTCCCAGCATGTCAGAGGGGGGTATGAAGGCGGCCCCCGCCCCCCGGCCCCTCAGCCCCACCAGGCTGCAGCCGGTTGTGGCCCCCGAAGCCCAGAACCAGGAGATCCCCGACCTGGAGGAGCTTCTCCGTATCCGAGCGGAAATCCCCCGAGCCCTGAAGAGACGGGGCTCCGTGGATCTGTCCCAACCACTGAAGAAGGTCTCCCACTACCAGCCCAACCAGTACAAGCATCTCATCAACAAGCTTTTCCGCAGGAAGGGCCTCCAGCAGAAGGGGGAGCAAGGGAGCGAGACCAGCAGCTCCTCAGAGGGAGAGGACAGCGCCACACCTCCTTCCCCCTTCCCCGTGCCGCAGACATCCACACCGCTCCCCCATGACCACAGAGTAAGACATGAGCTTGTAGATAATGTAATAAATGCTTGATAATGCAATAACTCTAAATGGGCTGAAATTATAATAAAACCTGTGAATGTAATAAGTTGCTGGAGAAGTATTACAGTATTACAGTATTACATTAATTAATTACATCATCTGGAAGTTATTATCAGTTGTGGCAAAGCTGTTAATGTTACATTTCAGTCTTTAAATCCCTTTAGTGGAAGAAGTTCCCAAAAAAAGTGCTTTATTTGATGTAAGTTGTGGTTCTGTTTGTCTCGTCAGAACTACCACTCCATTCTGCGGCGGTCCAGTCGGGAGCGTCGAGGCTCTGGGAGGCGAGCGAGACTCAGTCCGCTGGTCCTGCTGCTGGACGGGTCGCTGGTCGGGGAGCTGGAGACGGTGCAGAGGGCCATGCAGGAGGTGTGTGTGTGTGTGTGTGTGTGTGTGTGTGTGAGTGCAAGTACTACTAATACTACTATTGCTGCTACTACTACTACTACTACTATTAATACTACTACTACTACTACTACTGCCAATACTACTACTACTACTAATACTACGTCTATGAATAATAATATCTATAATACTAATACAATTGCCTGTATTGCACTCAACATAAACCAATTCTTAATAAACCTGAAACATAAATTCATACAAGAAACTGAAATCATGTAACATGTAGACAAAGGGTAAAATTGATTTAAAGAAATTTGCACAAAACCCAAAATGTAAAAGACTATATCAGTATATACACATAACATAACTGTACTTTCAGATCCCCTGTAACATAATGCAAGGGTCATGACCCTGACAGCTGTCTTGTATCACCAGCTCCCGTCAATAAGAGAAGGGAAAACTCTTAAACCCAGTGAAATCAGAGTAAACTAAAACAGTAAACTGCGGTGCCAAATATGCTGCAGTTCTGGATTCTGGCTTTACAAAGTGATGCAAAATATGTTATTTTTAACCTTTATTTTGCCACGGAAGGCTTGCTGAGTATGCATTCCCTTTTTTAAGCAAGCCCCTGCTTCACATTCATGCAGAAACACATTCGCACCTGGAAGTTTCTCAGTTGCAGCAGCTTCTGCTTTTGGCCACCGAGCAACTCCAGTGTAGCAGCTGGAGGTGAAGTGCTTTCTGAAGGACGCCTCGACTGTAGCTGTTGAAGGAGGGGAGCTCTAGCCCAAGCTCCTAATTGAAATCCACCCTAAAACACTTTTAACAGCTGTTGGCAATGTATCCTGCATTTCTGGGCCCGTTTTGTTGTTTGGCTGTGTATTTTTATTTTATTCCCACGGATAACTGGCCAAATGTAGACAAGATGACGCCACGTTGAGATATTTTCAGCAGCTACAGTGAAGTGTGATAGCAGAAGATTTTTCAGCGATGTAAAACATCAACAGTAAACGTCAGGTTTTGGTGTCAGTCGCTCAGAATCAAAGAGCGAGGGCTTCTTTCTAGAGCCGCCATTTTGCACCAAGAGATGTTCAACAATCAAACAGGGAGAAATCCATCGTAGAAGAGGAGAGAGACCAATTTCTCCTTCAACAGTAGCCTCAATAGACCAGAATGCAATGCACAAGACCATTGTTTTGAGTAAGGGGCGTGACTAATATTTTCTTGAATGGAAAAACTGCTCTATGTTATCACTATTGCTATTGCTCTTCACCTACATGTATAACCCACAGCTGAATTCAACAAGTTCAGGCCCGTTCTCTGGTGGTTGTCCCAGAAGGGCATTCTGGCAAATGTAGGAAACCACTAACTGAAGTAGAAGTAGATGAGGCAGGTTTGAGGGAAAAAATAAATCACAGCACTTCCTCACAAATTAACTCCTGGAAGGTCACACATGGATGATATCTAACAGTGTGAGAGTATCTGAGGGTGGATTTTTTCCTTTAAGGCGATTAAAGTTTAGCTGATAAACTAACACTGTGTAATGTGTGTTTTCCCTGCAGATGAGTGACCCCAGCCGACCCAATGACGAGGGCATCACTGCCCTTCACAATGCCATCTGTGGGGGCCACTACAATGTGGTGGACTTCCTGGTTCGCATTGGAGCCAATGTCAGTGCGCCGGACAGCCACGGCTGGTAAACACTTCTTTATACTTTTCCACCTATCCCGTCTCTCATGGACCGGTGCCTCCTATACAGGCTTTGTGTAGTTTAGTGGGTATATGGTGGCACTAACACAGCCAAGGTTCGGGTTTTGATTCTCATTGGGGCCAGGTATAATTCTAGTTTTTATTGTGAAGCACTTTGTAACATTGGTTTAAAGCAGTGATTCTCAACCTTTTTCATATCAAGGACCCATAATTTAGTCCATATTTGGGCCACAGACCACCATTTGATGAGATTTTGTCTCTCGGACCCGGATCTGAGAATATTTTTATTGTTAGATATGATTTTGTACAGAATTCAATGACTATCTGTATTGTAGGTAGAGAGATAACAGTGAAACTATGATCAAAATAGTCATTCTTCTACATTGTCTAATTGTGTTAAATGAAATAATGGTGAAGGTTAAACAATTCATAAATTTGCTGGGGACCCCCTGGAACCCCCCTCAAGGACCCCCGGTGGTCCCCCACGTTGAGAAGCACTGGTTTTAAGTAAAGTAAAATAAAGTAAACTACTAGATGTGTTTAATCCCGGTCGGTCCTCGGCCCTGCAGGACTCCGCTGCACTGCGCAGCCTCTTGTAACGACCGTCTGCTGTGTGAGTTTCTGGTGAGGAACGGAGCTGCTGTCATGGCGGTGACGGAGAGCGACGGAGCCACCGCCGCCCAGAAGTGTGATCCTTACGCCGTGGGGTTTGAGGAGTGTGAGAGCTTCCTGAGGGGTGAGGAGATCACACACACACACACACACACACACACACACACACACATCCAGACTACACTGTAAAAGATCATGCTAATCCATCGTAGAATATGTTATGTAATTTAGATTTACATATTTACATATACGTAAGGCATTTAGCCTTACTTTGAGCTTCGACAGGTCGTATGACTGTATGACACAATTTGACTGTTGCTGCATCTATCTTGCACTCTTGACTATTGGTTAATTGTAATTCTGGTTTAAGCCTATTCTACCATTGGAGTCATTGTAAATTGCCCCCAGATAAGAGTGTCACACACACACAAGCACACAAAATAGCTGATGCAGCTGAGGAGTAGAATGCTGTAAAATGCTAAAAGTAAAAGATCCATCATAAAACATACATCTATTATAAATATGCCATGTAACTTACATTTTAGTCTTTTATCTGATGCTCTAGAGTTTGGCTCATATGGGTTTTTAAAGACCGATAGCTGATATTTTGTGCCAAAAGTTAATCTTTAAATTTGACCATTTTCATGCCAAAAAATTGCCAAATATTGTGTTTTCCCCCCACATTTTTATTCTTTATTCTCTGACACAGTATTTAGACCATGAGACACTAAAACTCTCCACTCCACCTGTTCAATGGTAGGGGAAACTCTGGGATACATCACTCCTTTAAATGGAGAATTTAACTCAACAATTAAAGGAATAAATAAAATGTGCAATGAAAATAAAATTCCACTGCAGGTTTTCCAGACTGTTTTTATGTAGCTGTGGTCAGGGAAGAACCTCCATCATATCGGCAGCTGTTATCTGATATTTAATAAAAGGCCAATATCAGCCTGTTATATTGGTCTAACCCCAGCTGAAGGACACACCTTAGCTGTTGTACGGCTCAAGCCCGTGACATACATTTATTTGCTGTTCCCTGTGCGTGGCGTCAGGTGTGGAGGAGGCCATGGGGGCGGAGAACAGCGGGGTGCTGTACGCTCTGTGGAACTATCCGGCCCAGGCTGCGGACGAGCTGAGCTTCAAAGAGGGAGACATGGTCACCATCCTGCAGAAGCCCGAGGGAGTGGACTGGTGGTGGGCCTCGCTCTGCGGCCGGGAGGGCTTCGTCCCCAACAACTACTTTGGGGTAAGATCCTGATTTTTTAACTCAACATTAATTTTACGATTGTGTTTCCACGTTGCAGTTCATAATTCGGTCGCAACAGGAATGTTTATGTTTCTGGGGTGTTGTTTTTCTTTCAGCTTTTCCCGAAGGTTCGACCGAAATCACTCTGCTAAACGGCCTCTCAATAATCAACACAGTTCACACTGGAGCAGAAGACTCTGGGGCTTTACAGGTCACTGTTTCAAAGGCATCAGATTGAAATTAATGTGTCTGCAAACTCCGAGAAAAGGCTGGGCATGAGAAATGTTTTTAATCAGTCAGTCAAGAAATGTTGAAGGAGAGAGTTCTCAGTATGCATTTTGGCCTCACTGACAAGGGACAGATGTCATGTGGCCTACTATTTTCTATTGTTTATTGGCTCTGCTGTAAGATATTTCATGCTGGACAAGCTAGAACTCTCTACTGTGCTAAAACTCTCTAGTGAGCTGAACCTGTGTAGCCAAGAGTTAGCCAGGTCCGATCTTACCTGACGTTTCACCCAATTGTGTTTAAGTCAACAGCTTGAGATTTATGACTCACTGGCTGGTTAATAATCTTAGCCGCACAATATCAACAAACATGACGCATGATTGCTTAATTTAGAAACAGAGTTGTCAGCTACATTGAAGAAGCTTCCCAAACTCTTAAATAAAAAAAAGTGTGGTTATGACCAGAAATAGGAATTTCACTCTTTTATAATATTTGTGTTAGATCCGAAAGTCTCTATATACTGTACATATCACTGTGTTTTTTTCGAATGGTTTCTCAGATTTAGTGTTATTTCTTACCATAAGAACAATTGTGTGCCTTAAGTAGAGCAGGAAAGTAACCGCAGTGGCTGATGGATTCCAAAAACAGCAGCCATAGTTGCTATTTTACCAGCCAAATATTATTTTTAGAAAATCCAGATGGTGAATGCTGTCTTGCCAATGTGCCTGGTAGACTAGAACAAACAGCCACAGCTAAAATTTAGCAGCATCTGGCTGATTTTCCACCCTGGCTTTAACCCCGACCCACAGTTTAGGCCTTCTCAAATATTTTGATGTTGTCTATTTTAAGGAATTCTGTTAAGAAAAGGGATTTTTTTTTTTATCCATGACAGTGTACACAGATCCTTTTGTGGCTGTGTGTGTTTTCACAGTGGGAGAATGAGTGTTTTGTAGTGAATTTGTTTTCATAATTGTGTTTTCAGTGCAACTCTTTGGTTGTTAGGGACTGCTGTGCACTTGACCTTTGACCCCCCAGGGGGAAAGTAAGGACCAAACAGTTAGCTGTTCAATAAAGAAATAAAATGTGCCACATTTTCTGTTGTTTGGTCTATTGTTTGAAATAATATGGGATGGTGATTATTTGACTTTAGAGTGTGAAATGTCCCGTACTGACCAGTAGGTGACAGTGCATAATCAAGTATGAATTCAACACCATAAACATAAAAATCACAATCGGCAATACTTGCAAACTGATATGAAAAACTATTCACCAAGGCTCTTTTGTTACACACCAATTCTATACATTGTGCATTTTATTAAAGTGTCCTAATACTTGAAGCTTTGTTTCCTCCTGTTTGAAGTTACGTATTCTCTTTCTCTTCCTCCCTCTCCCTTCTTTTCACTCCACACAGCACCCAACCGACTGCTGCGATTCTTAATGAATCAATTAGCTGCACTATTATGTATAAGTATAATAACAAAAAAACTACACACATGATTAATATTTTTTTTAATTAAGTCTGACTCAAGCCTTTTGATCTGCAGACTATCTCTTCCCCGCTGGTGTTGAGAAAACACCAACGCTCGTACGCTTCAGCACAATCCCAGGGGAAGATTAGTGTCAACATTATCTGAGAAGGGCCGCTGCACTCCTGCCAGTGTGCTTTAGTTTCATGTAGATACAACGATGATGACATACACAGACATACACACACACACACACCAACACACTCACACACGCTGTGGTGAGTAACTGTGGTGAGCTAATGCAGTGTTTCACATTTTCTGGTGAATAATTCAGGTGATTTAAGTGGCTGAACTGTCCGCTGGCCTGTGGTAGCATACATAATGCCCTGCTGAAACAGATCGCCTCTACCTAGAGGGCCATGAGGACCAAAAGGAATGTACAATGTAAAAACGTCCATCTTAACAAGTCAATTTAGTGTCATATCTATTAATATAACATTATTGAATTAAAGGGGGTGAGTCAATCCACTTGTTTTTGTTGTAGTGTCACTTGTTTCAGGAGTTTTCTGGAGACAAATGTCAATATCTTAGAGTGAATAAGAGTAAGACAGATCACTCCACCTGATTCTTCCATTGGAAAAAAGTTAAATTATATCAATCTAGATTCCAGATTTTTTCACTTGTTTTAGGTACAATAAGATTAAGAATAAGATATAGAAGGTTTACAATAAGACTCAATACTAGATTAAATGACATTTCAATATTTTTTGCAGTATATGTTAATGTGTGTGTTCGCTCGTGTTCAGGATGGAGGTCTAGAAGTGCCTCGGCTAGCAGATTTGTTAAATGAATCAAGAATGTGAATCTAACAGTCAGACACGTGCTTGCCTGCGCCCACAACAGCACATTTGCATGCGGCCATACGCCCACCATCATCCAGACACACTGTATGTAGGCTGCCTCTCCCTGCTGCCCTTTGTCAATGCTGCATTGAAGCAGGCATTGTATCTGCAGCAGTAAGCAGTAGCATTCAAGAGTTTTGTGCTGAATAGTGATTCTGCTCAAGCAGAACTCATTTGATGCCTCATTGAAACCCCATTATTACCAAGATGGAGCAAAATGAACTGTTATTGACGTGGACCGCAGCCAGCCGGTTCAGGTCGGCGGAGCGCGGTTACTCGACGGGCGCCTCGCCCGTCTGCAGCGTGGCTGCACGTTTTTATTTTTATCTCATCCCCCTCCATTCTCATTCTCCACACCATGTTCAATTCCGCCTCACTGCCCCCCTCTGCTCCACCGTCCCCCACTCACACACACACACACACACACACACCCAGTGACTTCAGATGTGCTGGCCATTATCGGAGCCAGCCTCTTTGGCCCATCAGGGTTTGACAACCCCGCTTGACACGACAGGCCGGCCTACTTCCAACACGCCTTCAACTGCTGCAGTCAAATAAATATATAAAAGCACTAAGAGCAGATGGGCTTTCTCGTGGCCGCGGCCTTTATAGGGCATGAAGGAAAGACTGAGCAGCGCTATTGAACCGGGGAGACACCACAGAGAAAGAGGAGGACTGAGACAATGAAATAGCAGGGGGAAAGGATGAGTGAAGAGAAATAAAGTGTAGTAGAGGGAATGGAATACCTTTCTGAAAGCACCATGCAATTTTCTGTGTGATGGGATACCTGTCAGTGGAATGCAGGGATAATCCATAAACCGCTCAACCATTTCAAATGTGCTCCATTATACCTGTCCTGACTGACAGCAAATAGAATAATCTATCAAGATCTGAAATGAGCCCCGTTACTGAAGAGACGATCACTGGAAAAGAGAAAGAGAAGCAAAAAAATATATATATTTTAACGCTGCATTGTTTGCGTTCATGAAGAGGGAGCTAAATAAAGGAGCCATCAAACCAAGGCACAAGTTTGGAAACACACTCGTATACACACACAGACATTGTTGCAGACATGACTCGGGGATATGATGCCCCCTTCTTCAGATGGCGACCAGCGGACCCATGGGTCATCAATGTTGCATGTTTGCCTTTTAAGTATTGAACAGACGCCCCTCTCAGTTATACTGCTGAGGAGATTGGTTCTGTCAGACCGGCGGCAGGGAAGTCTCTTCTAATGTGATCTCAGCAAGAGCAATGCTCCATTATTTAAGGACAACAAACCAGTGGGGTGGGGGGGTTGAGTGTCTGTGTGTGTGTGTGTGTGTGTGTGTGTGTGGGGGGGGGGGGGGGGGGGGGGGGGTTCACAGGCTCTGCTCTGCTGTGTGAGAGTCGTTGGGTGACACATGCAATAATACCGCATACCGCATGTCTGCTTCATGACAGCCCAGACCAGAACTGGAATGATGCCTCTCCCTGGGATTGCTGGGTATTGTATGTGACAGCCAGCTAACTGCCTCGGAGGGAGACCCTTTGTGTGTGTGTGTGTGTTTGTGTGGTGTGGTGTGGTGTGTGTATGTGTGTGCATTTTCGTGCATAACACATGCTTGCCCTCTGCATGCTGCGCTCTCAGACACTGAGGTGAGCAGACAGATCCGTGGCCTGCGGACACACACACACACACACACACACACACACACAGCCTCACTGAACCCAGCCAGCTCTGTACTGAGGGCACACACTCAGAACGGGGGGAAACAAACAAACAAACAAACAAACAAACAAACAAAAAAATGAGGGGGAACAAAAAGCGGCCTACAAAAATATCTCCTCCTCCTCCTCCTCTTTCTTTCTTTCTCCTCCTCTGCTATTCCAGCCCTGCTCCCACTCTGCGCTCCTCTGGAGTAATGAATAATAGAGGAGTGCTTGTCCTCCCTCGCTCCCCTAGTTAATCAGCGCTCGCCTGGCTGCCCTCTTCTCTGCCACTCCTCACTTTAATAAATCATTCAGGCCTTCAGGACGACAAGTCCGTCAGCGCAGGCTAAGCGAGCAGCGCGCTGGTAAAGACCCTGCCATCCGCTCTCCATACAGACACCCCCCCCTCCCCCCTCCCCCCAACCACCCCCAAAAAAACCAAAAAAAAAAAACAGGAACAACCCTTTCTCACTATCCTCTCTCCCTCCTCCACCTTACTGTGTCGGTGTGTGTCCTTCACTTTTCAGTTGCATCGTCTCTTACGTCTCTCTCTCTCTCTCTCTCTCGCTCTCCTCTCTCTCTCTGAGACAAATCAGAGTGGCAAGCAGCCCTCCTCCATCTCTTTCTCTCTCTCCATCTCTCTCTCTCCCTCTCTCTCCCTCTGTCTTTTCCCTCTCTCTCTCTCTGTCTCTCTCTCTCTCTCTCTCTCTTTCTCTCTCCTCTTTGAGACAAATCAGAGTGGCAAGCAGCCCTCCATCTCTCTCTCCCTCTCTGTCTTTTCTTCTCTCTCTCCCTCTCTTTCTCTCTCTCCCTCTCTTTCTCGCTCTCTCGCTCTCTCTCTCTCTCTCTCTCTCTCTCTCTCTCTCTCTCTCTCTCTCTCTCTCTCTCTCTCTCTCTCAAGGGGGAACCATTTCACTTAAGCTCTCGCTCTGCCAGGGTTCAACCCAAGGCATAATTTTCTCATTCCTCGTCTCTCTCTCTCCTCCTCCTCCTCCTCCTTCACGCCTCCGCTCTCTCTCTCTCCTCTCTCTCTCTCTCTCTCTCTCTTTGCCCTCGCTGCCCGGACTGAAGTTCCTGTCTGTCGGGGATGACATCACTCGGATGTGTCCCTGACGGGTGCTGCACAGACGTCCAGTGAGAGTCATAAAAGGGATGGACGTCCCGCCGTGACGGCTCTTAAAGCCCCAACGCAGGGTGTGCTGATAGAAAGGAATCTCACGTCCCGCCCTAACTCAAACTACAGCTACTTTTAAACAATTTATTTTTGTTTTATGGGGCAGCTTGGAGAATAGAGAATCGGGCTTGAATCCTGGCTGGGAGAATATGGTTGGGGAAAGTGAATGAGTAAAGCTGTCCTCTCCATCATCAGCTGCTGTCCAGGTGCCTTTGAGCAAAGCACTTAAAGGAAAAATCCACCCACAGATACTTTAACACTGTTATGGGGCATTAATCTGGTTCAGGTGGTTTTTTGGAATTACGTGTTGTAATTTTTTGCTGTCCTCACTTTCCCCTAACCTGTCTCATCTACTTCTACTTCAGCTACATTTCCCAGACTGCCTTTCGACAACCTGCAGAGAAGAGGCATGAACTTGTTGACTATACTGTTGGTTTAGAAACTGGTCTCTCTCTCTGCCTCTTCTGCGATGGATTTCTTCCTGTATGATTATTGAACATCAATGCAAAATGGCGGCTCTAGAAAGAAGCTCTTGCTCTTTGAATCTGAGGGACTGACGTTTACTGATGTTTACTCACTGAAATTGTTTCAGCTATCAGACTCCATTGTATCTTCGCTGGAAATACCCGTCACATTTTCCACATTTGGCCAAGCTACATCACCAATAGTTGTTTTTGTTTTTGTTTTTTTTAACAGTGAAGTGTTTTCGGGTTGATTTTTCCTTTAAAAACATGCTATTTACGTCTTCAAATTTAATCCAGTCAATGAGAGCAAATAAATGCCTTAAATATTAAGTAAATACAAACAAAGCCAGTCATATGGCGCAACAGGCAGTGCCAGCTGTGAAAAACTCAAAAATCCATCTGTACGCAGATGACACAATTGTTTACTCTTGTGCCGCCTCTCTGTCTAACGCTGTCCAGGACCTCCAAGAATCTTTTAATTCAATTCAGGCTGATTTTAACAATCTCAAATTGGTCCTAAATTCTGATAAAACAAAATGTATGTATTTTTCTAGATCACACTCCCAGCTTGTTGTTCCCAACATCTCAACCCTTGATGGGAAGTGTATTGACCAAGTGTCATCTTATAAATACCTTGGAGTCTGGCTTGATGCAAAGCTTATGTTTAAAACACACATAGACAACCTTGTTAAAAAACTCAAGATTAAACTGGGTTTCCATTTTAGAAACAAGACATGTTTTAATTTTAAGGAAAAGACTTGTCATAGCTACATTTCTCCCTATGATTGATTATGGTGATATTCTTTATATGCATGCCTCTGTTACCTCACTTCAGGCTATAGACACAGTTTATCATGGAGCTTTACGTTTCATTCTGAATGATAAATCACTCACTCATCGTTGTCACTTGTATAAAAGGGCAGGTCTGACGTCATTATATTTCCGCAGATGGCTTCATTGGCACATTTTTATCTACAAAGCCATCATAGGGCAACTCCCTGGTTATTTAAATCGCCTTTTCAATCGCATCACAAGTTCTTACAACTTGCGCTCTAAGAATTTACTTTTCACTGTCCCTCGCCCTTCCACAGAATTTGGGAAGATGGCTTTGAGTTAGATTATGCTCCATGGTCCTGGAATCAGCTCCAGAAAGATGCAAACCTGGATCACTTCATCCCTCTGGGTGATTTTAAAAGTCCTAACACACAACATGCATGCACAGTCTTTAAAAACTGAAGTTTGTAGCTGTTTCACTTGAGATTGTATACTGTGTAATTTGTATATTTGTATGTATTCCTTGTAATTTTATATTGTGGTTTTTTGTTGTATTTTTGTAACATCTGTTTGCTGCTCTCTTGGCCAGGGCTCCCTTGCAAAAGAGTTGAACATCCCAATGGGACTCACCTGATAAATAAAGGAGAAATAAAATAAAAAATAAAAAAGTTTCAGATCCTGGATCAGGCCTTTTTATTAAAAGGACCATCAAGGACAAACGCCAGAATGGATTTGTCGAGAAAAGAAAAAAACGACACAGGAGGAGGATTTGAAAGCTCCCTTCTTTAAATTGCTCTGTCACTCTGTGTTGTTCTCCACTCTCTTCCTCTCCTTCCCATCATGCTCTTCTTCTTCTCCTTCAACACACCCAGATCCTCTCTGGGTATCATGTCCAGCTCTCCCTCTTCTGGGTGTTCTCAACCTCTTTCAGTCCTTTACAGACAGACTGCCGAGCAGCAATTATTCTTAATCTGGCTCCATTAACCAAGCTAACCCCCCTTCCCCCCTCCACCCCTCCACCCTTCCACCCCTCACCCCCACCCTCTCCACTCCTTGGCGGGAGGGTATTAATCACTTTAATTGCCAAAAAGCCTGAGACCCCCATCCCATCCTCCATCTCTCATCCCTCTTTGTCCGTTTGTTTCTCTCTCTCTGTCTCTCTGTCTCTCGCTCTTTCCATCTTTCTCTCTCTTCTCTCTCTGCCATCCTCCATCTCTGTCTCTCTCTTTCTCCCCCCTTTCTCTCTCTCCCTCTCTCTTTCATCTCCCCCTTGCCCTTCCTCTGTCTAAGTCTCTCTCCCTCTCTCTCTGTCTGTCTCTCTGTGTCTCTCGCTCTTTCCATCTTTCTCTCTCTTCTCTCTCTGCCATCCTCCATCTCTGTCTCTCTTTCTCCCCCCTTTCTCTCTGTCTCTCTCTCTCTCCCTTTCTCTTTCATCTCCCCCTTGCCCTTACTCTGTCTAACTCTCTCTCCCTCTCTCTGTCTCTCTCTCTCTGTCTCTCTTTGTCTCTCGCTCTTTCCATCTTTCTCTCTTTTCTCCCTCTGCCTCCCTCTGTCTCTGTCTCTCTCTCTCTCTCTCTTTCATCTCTCCCTCGCCCTTCTGCAGTCTAACTCTCTCTCTCTCCCTCTCTGTCTCCCTCTCTCTCTCTGTCTCTCTCTCTCTGTCTCTCTCTCTCTCTTTGTCTCTCTCTCTCTCTCACTACATTAGCACTCGAATGATTCAACTCGAGCGTTTTCTTCATCAAGGCTCTCCTCTCACTTTGCACATCTAATCCCCTTAAATGGCCACTTAAGCATTTATTTTATTATTTACCACTATTTCATCATAGTCATCAAAACCCAGTAGAAACTCTTAAATCCTCTGCATGTGTGTGTGTGTGTGTGTGTGCGTGTGTTGTTCTTTTACGTGTGTGTGTGTGTGTCCGTGAGTGTGTGCAAATGAGTGTGTGTATGCCCTGGTATTTTCTTGCTGTCTGATCTGATTAGTGGCTGTTCCGGCGTCCCTTTCAAATGTTCATAATGAGGTGCTATTTCAGTTCAATGTGAGGTTAATGAATAAAAGGAGGAAGAGGTGGGCAAATTTGCTGCGTCTGGGAAAAAAAGTTGCCTTACATCACAGGAAGAGAAAGAGAAAGAGAGAAAGAGGGAGAGAGAGAAAGAGAGAGAGAGAGAGCACAATAGACGGTTAGGTGCAGAGGAGAGTTGTGTTATATCATCGCTGGGTGTGGTGACCTCAGCTAAGAGCGCCGGCTGCCTCGTTCCTGTGAAGGACTTTGCATCAGGCAGCGCCGGCCGCGACTGTCCACTTCACTGGGTTTTCATTAATCTAATGGGACTATGGAGAATATTTCCTTTAAAGTACGTGTTTACAGGACAATTTAAGTGCAGCTATAGCAAACGGTAAACATGCTTATAATTTCTTATGACACTATAAAGTGGGCAGTGCACGTCTTTGTTTATTGATAAGGATCCCCAATGAGCTGTGCACAAGGGTGTCAGCTATTCGTCCCACTAAAACACAATATTCATCCAAAACATATGCACAAAGTTTAAAACCAGGATACAATAAAATCAAAAATTAGGAGCACTTTGTCATGGGCCACAGCAGGAAAGACAAGCAGAAATATTGATAAGGTAAAGTCACATTTGTACAGTAAACAATGACTTTGCTGCAGAAACAAAACAAGCCTTTGAATATAAACATATTCAAAAACTATTGTGAGCAAATATTATAAATTAGCTTATAATTAATTAAGATTTAGTCTCGTTTTCAAGGGGGTCCTAATAAGGCTTATAGATAGTGTGAGAAGACATTATGAACATGTTTATAGTTAAGTATAACTACACTTATAATGGTGTATAAAGACATACTGTACTTCATAGAAAGTGTTATTGGATTATGAAACAACTCGCCACACCTCAGTCAATCCAGTGAATCGGATGCACAGCCAACTCTGTGTGTGTGTGTGTCTGTGTTTTGTCTATCTATCAGTCTTTCTGTCTGTCTTACATTCTGTCTGTCTGTGTTTCTGTCTGTCTGTCTGTGTTTCTCTGCACTGGGAGACAAACCGCTCATCACCACTCGTCACTTTGCGACACTTGCAGCTAACTCAGCCGACTGCAGCAGTGCAGAAAAAAAAAGCATTTACCTCTCAGTGTGAAAAATGTTCTTCTAAACAACTTATCTAATGCAGTTCAATCAACCAATTTAGCTGTTTGTACTTAGGCCAGTCACTTTGAATCCTTCGTATTGACATTACAGCCGGTTCATTGGCTTGGAGAACAACACATAAAGTGTTCCAGCTTAGCAAGTCACTTCAAGGTGAAGTGACTTGTGATGGCATTAGTAGCCTGGATTTATATCGTCTGTTTGTAATGACTAAGAAAATAACTTTCATACAATTTCATTCCTCATCCAGTTGACTTCAGTCATTGATAATCCACTTTAAATGCTATTTTATGGAAATACTTAGTGATGTTGGCAGAATTAAAACAACAGCTTACATCACATGAAGGTAAAGAAAGAGCTGTGAGTACAAAGGCTGTAACAACTGTTAAAAATAAAGCTGCTTATTTAGCCTACATATTTCCCAGTATAGCCCGAACTACAGTAGGCTATCATTTTTACAAATGATTATTCAATGGATTTAACTAACTAAAGAGACACCATATGCCACCCAAGTAATAGTTTAGCAGTTAAATTAATGACTCTAAAATATATTTAATTCATCATGTAATTTCCCTCCATTCACATGCTATCAGACATATCGGAAGAAACGAATTCTGTATTTGTAAATTTTAACATGAAACTTCATAATTCAGTCACTCAACATTTCGAGTTTAAAAACGTCAGTCTTCAGTTTGCATGGATGTTCGCCAATAAAGTCGGAGTCAGAGAGTTATGATGAAATTAACCTTCTCAACATGGTGGAAAAATCAGTTTTTCTGTCAGTCAACGATAAGAAAACACTTATATACACATGTACCTTTAATGCATGTTTGTAATTAACCATCATAACGAACATTTGTTTAAATAAAGTTTGTAAAATTAGCCTGTCAAATCCACATCATCCGTTTCAGGACACCATGTTTGTTTATCACTTGCCTTCCAGATTTGGTTTTCCAACAAAATAGCATGTGAATACTACGCTGCATGTGAAAGCACAAATATTCTTAACCATATCAATAGCCTTGTAATAAATAATCTAGGTGTTTTTGGACATCTTGCCTTTATTTTTCATACCTAGTATCCTATTCCTATCATCCAGTGTAACTTTGTGCCACTCTCACATCTCTCCTGATGTCAGAGAGGAGAGAGACTGACTGTGACTCTGCCAAACAGACGGAGGAGAGATGAATAATCCTCCGGAACCTCACTTCTATTTCAACAGGAGCCGCTGAAGCAATCACAGCGAGCCGAGCCGCGGGCGGCGTCCCATCAATAAAGTGGACAGGACAGTTACTCTTGGGGTGGTCACTTTCCTGAACACCCTTCATCTCTCTCTCTGTCTCCCTTTCAATCACCCACTCAGTCTCTCCGGTGCCCGTTAACCCCTTCCACTTCCACTCTCTGTCTGTCTGTCTCTGTGTCTGTCTCTCACAAACCCATAGGGGAAAAAAAAATCTTCTTAAGTGCTAATTTTTCTCCCATAACTTTAGTCTATGTTTATATTACATATACTGTATGTATTTTCTTCACGTTCTTCTTATGTTGCTTCCTAAAAAGAAATTAGGAATAAATGGGATTCTTGAAAGTTCAATTAAGAAGGTATTTCAAAGCATGAATAGCCTTACTCACTGTATCTTTTTAAGCGTAACATTTTATTAAGATTAGCTTGTCACTATTTTTACTGTTTGTCTCATGTCTAAAAACAGCACCTCAAAACACACTTTTATAGACTGGCCTTCTAAAAATAGTTAGGTTATGCTGTTATTTTATGTGTAGCCTACTCTGCATGTTTGAACATAGTTATTAATGTCCACATGTATTTATCATCTGCGTGCATGTTGTGTGTGTTTATATCTGTATTTATTTATTCATTTATTTTGTATTGCTTTTCTGTCTCTGTAAAGCACTTTGTAACTGCGTGCTTAAAAAAGTGCTACATAAATAAAGTTTTACTTACTTTACTTACTTACTTAGAATTAAAATTACTTATTTATGTGAACTGTAAATATAGCAACCCTAAATAATTGTTACTAATTATTTTCTAGATGAAAGTACTATGGTTTGCAACTAGGGAGGAAAATCCCACTTTTGTCCTTGTTTACATCACGGTTGTTACCTTCAAGTCCAGAATACTCTGTAGCTCAACATCTTTGTATTATACTGTCATTATATTGTAATTGCATCCGTATCAGTGTTCAAGAAGGACCGACTTGAGCCTTCCCTCTTGTTCATGCACTTTCTTCATTTCAACTTCCCATGTAATATATAGCAAATGTCATGTGATGGACAGTTTTATCACCCTGACAATAGCATGAACACACACATTTTCATCATGGCTCCGTCATGGGAGGGAAACCCCCGACTCCTGTCAGTGTTCACATCACAACAAGCTGCTCTGTTTTGACTTGTTGGTCCCCAAACTCTCCTCTTCAATAGTGCATCACTTTTTGTCCTCCTCACAGCTCGCTGTGTAATCAATTTACTGCTACATTAATCTCTCCTCCTGAGAACCCCCTTCTCCTCTCTCTCTCTCTCTCTCTCTCTCTCTCTCTCTCTCTGTTTCTCCCCTGGGTCTCTCTCCCCTGCTAATTCATGCAGACCAGCACTCCAAATATAGAAAACCAAACCTTTCTCTGAGCATATACAGTAAATTATGACACTTGTTCAGGCATTCTTGATTATTGAACCATACTTCCATATTCAACCTCAGTGTGTGTGGGTTGGGGGTGATGGGAGTCCATGTATGTGGGCAGGAATGTGTGTGTGAGCGTGTGTGTGTGTGCATGTGTGTGTGTGTGTGTGTGCGTGTCGCGCTGAGCTCCCTCTCCATTCTGATTGTCCCTTTTATCCCTTAGCATTTCTTTCCTTATGTAAGATAAATAATTCAGTCCTCCAGAGGCAGTGAGAGTAGAGCGAGAACATTCGTGGAAAAAAGAAAAAAAAAAAGAAAAAATGAAAGAGTGATGAGCCCTGACTTTCTCTGTGCGTCGTCTTTTCGGGGAGGGACGCAGTACAAAGGCTGCATTTCCTCTGTGGCGGCGCACAAACCCCAACGACACTGCAGCACACACACACACACACACACACACACCAGCCCTCGTGAGCCGCGCTCAGCCCAGACAGGAGATTGAGCTGCCACATTTGCATTTTCGCCCCAAAGTGCTTGGCATGCAAACAGCATCTCTTGTTAGCCCTTTCTTTGTAACAAGGATAATAGATTACATCTTGGTAAAATATCAATATGTCCCCCACGGGGCCATTTCACACTGGAAAAAACAACAACAGGTTTTAAAGAGAGCATCCTGATCACTGTGAGCCAAGGACAGCACAGTGCAAGCTTCTGGTATTCAAACTGGATTAATCAGGTCTGATGTTGCAAAGCAGCCACACGGACTGAACGCCATCTAGCAATAATTATGCTTTGCAACTCCAATATGAGACTTTTTTTTTTGTTGGTTTTTTGCCCATCTCAGTGAATATTGGATTAGCTGTGTTTTCTGTATTGAGCCACTTACCTCCTCAGGCTCTCTGCTAATATTGTAGTGAGACAACCCCCCCCTTACCCCAGCCCCACCGCCTCCCTCTTACCCCTCCCCAACCCCCCCCCCCCCCCCCCCCCCCCCCCACTCCCCCAGGCTCTGCTGAGGTGGCCATTCATGTAGAGATGCTGCTGCTGTGGCCTTCCTATAGGAAAAAACAAGCTTACTAACAATCTGCAGCCTTGCGCTATTCGCCTGTAGCTTTACATTCTCTCTCCACTCAGCAGCATCATTCCTGTTGTGTAGTTTATGTTTCTGTTCTTTGATGTCTTAGATGGTATCTGTATGAAATATCTGTAAACATCTAATGACTCAATGCTCTTACATGCAAAGCAAATTCCTGTAAAAGGCTAAATAAATGAAATGTGAAATCTGAATCTGAATCTGAACAATGTTGTAACTGAACATCACTCTTTACTCAGCTGGTCTGAAAAGGTTGTGAGTCTTCCTGAAAACCCTGTTGTGTGTGTGTGTGTGTGTGTTGTGTGTGTGTGTGTGTGTGTTGTGTGTGTGGTTGCGTGCGTCTGCCTGTCATCTCATTATGTAGCTGGTACTTGCCTTTTCACCTAGTAGTAGCTGTCTCAATCCTTGTTTAGCTCATTATTCTCTAATCAGCTTGTACAAAATGAGTGACATGTGAGGAGATTACAGCCTTATCCCCCCTCAGTGACACACACCTCAACGCTGGACAATGGCAGGCCACACACACACACACACACACACACACACACACACCTGACTAGTACAGCTCCAGATCTTTGATATTCAAGATTAAGCTAAATCCAATATTAGGGTTCGACCAATATGGAGTTTTTCTTGGACTGAATTCGCTAATAGCCGATATTTTGTGCCAATATTCAATATCTTTAAAGTTGACCATTTTCCTGCAAGTGTTTTTCCCCTCCAGGATTTTATCTTCGTCAGGATGGAAAAGCCTCTGAAACAGCATTTAAACCAAGAAAATATAATTTGATTGCCATTTTCCAGACTGTTTTTAGGTAGCTGTGGTCAGAGAGGAACCTCCATCATATCGGACATGGACAATATCGGCCCAATATATCAAAAAAACGATCTATCGGTCTAGCCCTACTCAATATCATTAGTGCCCTCATTGCAACTGCCCCCCCCCCCCCCCCGGTCCCTTCCCCCACTCTTTCCTCCCATCTCCTTCCCTGTCCTTTTCTCTGCATGTTTCAGCTAAGTAAAAGAGAGAGAGAGGGAGAGAGAGAGAGAGAGAGAGAGAGAGAGAGAGAGAGGAAGAGAGAGAGGATGTGCTCAGACTGAAGGAGAGTGTATTGATCCCCGCTCCATGATGGACTGGAGAGGCCCGTTGTCACTCTGACAGCCAAAGACAAATGGAGCATCAGATAGGCAGCAGCTCCTGGGTTCGTGCTGACTGGCTGGAAAGAAACAAAAAAAAAAAAAAAAAAAAACAGACAAAAGGTTAAACCGCTGATGGGGGAGGGGGATTCCTGCTAAGTGCAGTGCACCTCATTAAATACCCGGCGTAAGCCCTGTGGATTTCATTGATTGCTGATGTCCAGCAGCAGTGCCTGAGCTTTATCCCGCGTGGCCTCCCTCCCTGCAAGAGGCGAACGTCGGCAGAATGAGCACAGAAAGCAGCTAGGGGGCCGATTGTTGGCTTTTTTTTTTTCCTGTCTTCTCTCTTTTTTTTTTTTTCTTTTTTTGTCCATTTCTGAACGGGGGATCTTAATTCGGCCTAAGCAGCGTGAGTAAAGTGGGTCACAGGGTGAGGCGGGCATGAGAGAGCTTACAGGAGCGGAGTCATCCTGGCTGGGGGCGTCGCGCTGCCTCCTATCTGGAATAACGCATAACGCATAAAGCCGCCTCTGCTCCTCCATCGCTCCACAACACACACACACACACACACACACACACACACATCTCCCTCGGCTTTTCTTCCCCCTTGCCTCTCTGTTTTGATCGCTGCCTCTGTCCATTTCTGTTTCTCCTGCACTCAGCGTCGACTGGATTTTTGTCTCGTACGCTGTAGATGCACCGAGCACCTTGGCTTGCACTGAGGATATTGCTGTTGCAGCTTGTCCAGAATCCTAAGATCCACTGATACACACACACACACACACGTTTGTATTGCTACACTTGCGAGGACCGCCTTGGACTACATTCATTCCCTGACCCCTGACCCCAACCTTAACCCTCTCCACTCCATGCCTAATCTTAACCTTTACCCTAATCCTTAACCTGAAAATAACCCCTTAAAGAAGATGAGGACAGACGAAATGTCCTCACTTTTATGTGTTATGTATTTATGTATGCATGTATGTGAAAGCATGTGTGTACTTATGTCATGGACCCCAGGAGGAGAAGTTGTTGCCTTGGTAACAACTAATGGGGATCCAAATAAACAAAAAACAGTAAACTTTGGATGACTTTCTTCATTTTTCTATCTTTGTGAGGACATTGGATCCTCAGATGTATAGAAATACAAGAACACACACACACAAACACACACACACACTACACTACACCAACAGGCTTTAGGACCCAGTGCTCCAGCAATAATAAGGTAGCAGAGCTGAGGAAAGGCAAAAGGAGAGAGAGAGAGGTGGAGGAGGGAGGGAGAGAGAGAGGGAGAGAGATAGAGAGAGAGGAGAGGAGAGGAAGGGACAGAGAGCTGTAGCACTGTAGTTGGAAAGTCAGAGAAAAGCTGAGAGCAGGAGAGGAAACTTGAGACGGTTTAGATGCACAACCGCTGCTGTGAGGATTTAAAGACCTTCTCCTTTCTCTGAGAAGGGAGACAAGGAGGAGAGAGCAAGCCGTGGAGAACGGAAGAGGAGATACTCTGCAGGGGGAAGGGGAGTCTCTGACAAAGCATGCACATTGCTGGCAGGCTGCACAGGTGTATGTGTGCATGCACGCATTCATAGCCATCATCTGTCTCCACACTGTCAGTTCAATGGAAGGACGCTTTCAACTTTAACTCACACACTCAACACTCACATCCCCTCTCTCGCACATACAGGAGTCGTTTACACACATTTAAACACGCTTACTGATATCCTACCTGCACATGCCCACACTAAGCTGATAGTCGAACCAAGGCTGTGTTGGCTCAGTGTCTGATATCCTGGAGTCCTGTGGATGGTTGAAACTGGGACGCTGGATTCCCCCTTCCCTCCTCTGAGGACTCTGCTCATCCTGCGGACAGGACAGGACAGGACAGGACAGGACAGGACAGGACAGGACAGGACGGGATCCAAGGAGCGTCTGACTTTCATCGTACGTAAAGGTAGGAACAAAAAACTCAAAGGAACCCAGAGGAAAGCTGCTGTGATGATACTCTGGGAGAAAAACAACTGGGAACGAGAGGAAATTCAAAATGTATTGTTTATGGTGTTCACTGTTTTGGTGACTTTGGGTATCTTCTGAAATTAAAGGATTTCATTGCTAAACATATTCAAAAATGTGTGTAAAAGCATTCCTGTTAACTGATGTAAAACCTGTAATTCAAGAATACAGATGATTAGATCCTCTAAAAGCTTACTGTTTTGTAAGTAAAGCGCTTATAATAGCTAATAACTTAAATAATATAATATTAAGTCTGACTTTCATGTAGAGCAATACTTGTGTTAGATGTGACATTTTAAGTACATATGTCATTTTGGAATGAAACTGTTCAATTATTGATTGAAGACTCTTATTTGAGAACATGATTCATTAGTATCTATCATCATTTTGATGGGGTTCATCTATTTGTATCTGTTTGTTAGGGAGTAAGGAGAAATATGTAATACTGTAGTATTATGAAAAAGAACGGGGGACCAGACTGATATCATCTACTATAGGAGTGAGCCCTGTAGAATAGATGATATCAGTTTTCCTCATGAATTAAAATGATAATGCCTTTTTTTCCACAGCTTTTTTTTCTGTGTATATTTAGAATGATGTACAGAAATACAATAGGGGCTGTGCTGCTGCGGGTTGGGACACCATGTATACCCTACACCCTACAGCAGAGCTTTTCACAGTACAGCATCTCCCCCCGCTCTCCATTGTTTATATTGTTATAGCTATTTACAGCTGTACGGCGTGCTCGGTGTGAAGCACAAAATAGCAACACTCTCATGTAGCGTATTGGAAAACGCAGCGCTCCTCAAAACCACAGACAGCCTGACACACAACTTCACACATTTCCATCTCTTGTTCGGTTAGAGAATCAGAAATTGTTCCTTCTGTCAGAACCTTGATGTTTTGTTGATGTTTTCTAAACCACATACTGTAGTGTGAAATGCAAAGTAGCCTGTATTGTGTATCAAGGGAGAGCGTGAGATCAGGCGGTCCAGTTGCCTTCAAAGGACAAGCAGAGTATTTTGCTTGGCAGAATTCCTAATTAAGAGCAGCCCTTTTTCTTAGTTGTTAACCTGCCTGTGCTGTGTGTGTGTGTGTGTGTGTGTGTGTGTGTGTGTGTGTGTGTACTAGGGGAGGTTGTAGGCTGTAAATGAGCTACTCCCCCCCACCCCACTTCCCCTCATGTAGGTCATTGTCAATTAGCGGCAGACCAATATGCCCTCCCTCTGTGATGATGATGATGAGACCATGTAATACATCATCTCTCATGTATGGATCTGTGAGAGGCTAATTACCCCACTCTTTCTTACACACACACACACACACACACACACACACACACACAGATAAACAAACACAAAGAGCCATATACACGTCATCACATTGCAAAACCACCGATATAAACATTGTATGTATTCTCTGTATGTTTAACAAGAAGCGTTTAGTGTCTCTTTAGCCTCCATTGTGTTGGACTCAACATCAGCGAGGTCACTGTCACTTTCACAAACACACACACACACACACACACATCCTCCCACCACCTGTCCCCTTCACACACACAGTCGCACACAGTCGCACACACACACACACCTTTGCACAGCTGCCAAAGTATAATGCAGCCTGGGGAGTGAGAGAAATGACCAGGGTGAGACCGATATCAGCCTTTTATTAAATATTGATATCAGCCAGTCAGTGTCGTCCACCTCCGATATG